>NW_025920237.1:300000-506000 GCF_902686445.1 Sciurus carolinensis | reverse complement strand
AGCCAGGGCAAGCTCCTAATCTCCTCATCTGTGCTGCAACCAATCTGTACTTTGGGTCTCCTCAAGGTTCAGTGGCAGTGTATCTGGGACAGATTTCACTATCACCATCAGCAGCTGGAGCCTGAAGATGTGACCACTTATTTCTGTCAACAGCATAACAGTTACCCTCCCACAGTGATACAGGCCATGACACAAACCTCCCAGGGAAACAGAAGGTGAGGCGGGCTGCCCAGCTGCTCATGCTGCTGCCTCCACTGCTGAGAACTGTGCTCAGAGGCAGCCAGGCTCTGAGGTCACTGGAAGATTTTGCTAGAAGGGGAGAGGGAGGATCCTCTGCATCCCTCTTCACTCCTGCTCAGCCCAGCAGGACAGAGAGGCAGTTGCCACTTCTGACTGAATAAGTCACCACACCGAGGATATGGCTGTTCGAGAGTGATGGGCAACCAGGTCAGGTATTCTGGGTAGGAACTTTATATATTGGAAAAGAGAGGAAACTGTAATCTTTCAATATCTGTGTATGGTGCTCAAAGATGTAGGAAATAAAATAAAAAACAGATCCTGAAATTTTTCATTCCTGGTTCAACACTGAATCCTAAGTAATCTGCTAATACATCCCAATATATGTGTAAGTAACCCATGAAAACACGCTGGACACGGGAAATCACATAAGGAGTTTATTAAGCAACAGTGTCTCCCTGCACGGTAAGAGAGCAAATAAGAGGAAAAGAGAGGAAAAGAGAAGAGATTGGAAAGTAGGAGGAGAGAGAAAGCAAGTGATAGGAGAGAGAAAAGCAAGAGAAAGATGGCGAGGATGCTATCTTAAGCAGTTGATTTCTACTGGGTTAAGAGGAAACCAATAACAGAGAAGGGATTTGCAAGCTGACTGATGAACCAATAGCTAGCTATGATTTTCACAGACAGACAAGTAGTTGGGAGGGTGGGGATATGACTGCAGTAAGAAAGGGTGGGGAGAGCAAGCTTTCAGAATGAGAAGCTAGGTTGTGATGCAATGGAAAGGATGGGGGTGCAGCTTGTATTACAATATGTGTTTTGGTACAGTGAATTGAGAGTATAAACTAAAATTTTTGGTAGCTCTGGACATGTGATGATTTATGAAACTAGTGCTAGAAAATGGGAGAATTCTTGTTGACCCCCAAAGTTGAGATCCAGTCAGAATTGAGTGAGAGGAGCAGATCTCCTGAGTGACCATCTCCTCTTCCTCCAGATACACACCAACCATGCTGAGGATGCCAGAGAATGCCCAATGACCAGTAGCTTTTCAACCAGAATACTTCATTCTGTGGTTCCTCTGAAATAAGAGAGACAAGTGATCCTCAGGAAGGCACCAGATCCTGGGGCTGGCTCCTGCATTCACCAGTTGGAAGGCTCTATAGAAGCTGGAGATGTGTATCTTGACCATAAAGCCAAGGAAAGATTTTTAAAGAATGTTTGGAGGGAAAAAATCATCTTTTCTATACTCACTCCTTGCTGGCTGTAGCCATGAGGAGCAAATTACATAAAAGGTGAAAAACTTTGTGATTAAAAGGCAGTACCAAGGAGCAGTGTTCCTCATGGATCAGGTGGGGAGATCAATCAAGGTAATCCATAGTAATCCAGATTCCCTAGCCCTGGAATTTGGCCCCCTGATTTGTACACACAATCAGAAACGTGGATCATCTTGTTGGCTTTGCCTATAGCTCCCACCTGAATAACTCTCCGACTCTCCTCCCTGCATGATCCTGACCTTGTCATTAAGTCTCCACATCTCAGAATGATGCCTCACAGATAATGACTAGAAGTGGTCAATAAAACTGCAGTGAAGAGAGGATGAGCAGAATGGCTTGGACACCTGGAAGGATGACTCCATGGTTACTCAGGTGCTACAAAGCAAGTGCAGCAGCCAGATGTGGTGAGACCCTCCAGTCCCAGACCTGATGGTAGAATACCCGCTCATGTCTGAACCGTCTTCCTGGAAACTGTGCTCCACTACCTGACTGAACCTGAGCACTGGACAGGGCAGAAAATCATGCGTGGTTGTAGAATCTAACACAAGAAAACACACAAAGTTTTTGAAATATGCAAGAAAGAATTTCACTCTCAAAAGGTCACTAACAGTAAAATCCTCAGGGTGTCTCTGCACACTGACCAAAAGAGGAGACACATTCAAGGCTGCATGTCCTGGAAGTCATGTCCTGAGTCCATGAACTGGTCCATGATCTGCCTAGCTGCTGAGCTCCTGCTGTCTTCTGCTGTCCTCTGCACACCCTGCCGACATGGAAGGATTGTGGGCAGGGACCCAGGTCATTCTGGACACCAACATGCACACTTCATTCAAGGCACATGAAACTCTTCCTTTCACCACAAGGGAACAAACCTCTCTCCCAAATGCTACTCCCGCCAGAAGCTGCTGACAATCTGGGGATTTATCAGGGGCACATGTGAAGGCAGCTGTGAAATCACACCCTCTCTCACCTTCCTATCCCTTCTCTGTGGGTCCTGGGCTCCTCCATGCTTTCTGCTCTACTTTCCTTCTTGGGTCTTCCCTATCCTGTAGCCTCCAATTCTGAATCCACACCTATCAGTCCTTAGTCCACACATGGCTGTCCTCCTATGGGCCACAACCCTGTTCTCTTGCACTTCCTGGCCCCTGGGCTGCCCTCTGACTCCACTCCTTGGATTCTCCTGCAGGACTCAGAGATGGTGCACGGTGGTCGCTGGAGACCAGAAAGGAAAGCAGCAGATGTTCAGAACTGTATGTATGTCCAACGTGGTCCATTGTGAGCAGAGTCCCTGCAGCACTGTGAGCTGTGAAACTGTCAGAGGCACCCATATCTGTCCACTCAGAGGGGTAGCCACCACCAGCAGTACATGGGTTTATCCTGTGGCCATTCAGTCACTGAACCAGCCCCTCTGCCCTGCCTGGGGGAAGACACCAGGGAGGAGATGCCTATGCCCAGCCCTGGACAGACAATTATTGTCCCCTTGGGACCAAAACCAGTACACAACTCTGCGATACCTGCTTGTATGCATAACTATGGGAACTCAGGTCACACAGTGTTCTAAGCAATAGGAAGGTCAGTGTTCAAGGCAGCACGAATAGGGGAACTCTATGAGGTTCACTATGCTAATTTTCTGGGGTGGAGGGGTTGCCATGTGTTGTGGGACAGAGGTTGGAGGTCAATGTCCAAGCTCACTCTAGCAGACTTAGGGCAGGCAGACCTGGTAGCACAGGACTGTAATCCCAGATGCTTAAAGGCCCAGGGAGGAGGATCACAGGTCTGAGTCTAGTTTGAGTAACTTATATACTGTCTCAAAATAAAATTTTAAAAACCTTACAGTGTAGATCCTAGATTGCCTAGGAAGCATGAGGTCATGATTGGATCACCTGGTCTGAAACAAACAAAAATCAAATCAAAATCCTTAAACATCATCCATACACTAAAAAATAAGCACAGAAATATGTACATGTATACAAATATTTGAAATGCTCATGCTTATTTATAAGATATATTAACACAATTTTATTTTATACAGTTTATACATGGGATGTAGTGCTCCTATTATTTGCAAGCATGTTTGAACTGTGAGTGAGACTAGGCTCTGGTTGGTGTTTGCTGATGGTCCTCTTTGACACATGGGATCTCTGTCCCTGGACCAGTGAGCTCAGCACTGAGCACAACCACCCAGTGAGCCAGGCTCAGTGCTGACTCCGGTCTGCTCCTCGCCCTGGCTGTGGGCTCTCTGCTTTGTTCAGCAGCAATGGTGATGAGCACCTTCCTCCCCAGGATCCCCTGCATGGCAGACTGAGGACAGGGTCTCTGCTTCCCCGGGTCCTCAGCACCATTTCTCCAGAGACCAGTTGCTTCCTCACAGTCCAGGCTGGAGCCTGCAGCTCTTGGGCAGCTCCAGCCTGAGCTCAGTCCTGGTGGAGCCCCTGGCCCACCCACTCTGATTTAGTCCAGTGTCTTAACGGCTGTGCTGGATTGTAACACACAGACCTCATTTCCACAATGTAAACCAAGTTGTCACCTGGAAATCAGAACTCAACTCTGTTTTTATCCTCAGAACCTAGCTTGCTCCAACCCTCCAGACAAAGACTGCCTTGGAACCTCACTTTCCTGTTCAATTCCAATTAGAAGCACAGTGACGTTTACAAGGCCAAGTTCTCCACACCTACATAGCTGCCAGCTCCCTTCTCCAGGTTACTGAGCACCAGCTCTGTGCTTCTATGCATGGTGAGGACAGGGCTTCCCAGTCCAGGGCAAGAACAGGGATTGGGTGCACATTGGATCCTCTTAGGGTATATAAGAGCAGTGTGGGGCAGGTGTGGTTTCTAGGAGAATGTTGATCCTAATGAACAGAATTTAGATGAAGCACTTGGTCATGCACATCTCCATGGAGTAGACATGGAGAACAGACCTGAAAGCCACACAGCCTTCCTTGGCCCAGGAGGCATTAAGCCCATGTTTGAAAATTCAATATGATGAAGAATGTAGAAAATAGAGTGAACCTGAGTCTTTTTTGTTTTCACAGAGCTATTGCAAATCCCCACATGATCTAACCTTCAGACATTATTTCTCAAAACTTCCCTAGAGTGATGAAGAAACGAATTGCTTCTAAAACCATCTATCATATATACAAAAAGTGTCTGGGATGTTACTCATTTATTAAGCAGCTATGGGTTCAATCCATGTTATTGGGAAAAAAAAGGAAAGGAAATGAAAGAAAAGAAGGAAAAGGAAAGAAAGAAAGAAAGAAAGAAAGAAAGAAAGAAAGAAAGAAAGAAAGAAAGAAAGAAAGAAGAAAGAAAGAAGAAAGAAAGAAGAAAGGAAAGAGAAAAATAAAGGACAAAGAAAGGAAAAAAGGAAGGAAGAAAGAAAAAGAAAAAGATATATTAAAAATGATTTTCAGAATGATAGTGACAGCAATAGGTCACCACTTACAGGACAATGGAACAAATCTGCTCTGTGACCCCCAGGGGGAATCATGTTTTCTGCAGGTAAATGTATGCCCTAATCTGACCTGGAACACCTGGGAACATGGAGCCTGTGCTGAGAGACATATGAGTCAGAAATTCAGCTGTGCCCAGCCCTGCCCACACGTGTAGATTTGTATGTGACCAGAGTACAGCCCACTGCCCTGAGGACTTCTTAATAGGCTGCTCAACCCTGTGCAGGACTCAGTCCCAGTCAGGACACAGCATGGACATGAGGGCCCCTGCTCAGCTCCTGGGGCTCCTTCTGCTCTTCCTCCCAGGTAAGCAGGGACAACACTGAAGATGTACTCAATGTAGTGTGGTCAGTACTGACTGCCTCTGTCCAGAAGTCTTCTGACAGCATGTCTGATTGCGTGGATATTTGTTTATTTTGTTGTTTCCAATATTAGGTTCCAGATGTGACATACAGATGACTCAGTCTCCATCTTCCCTGTCTAAATCTCCAGGAGACAGGGTCACCATCACTTGCTGGGCCTGTCAGGGAATTAGCAATAATTTACAGGGGTATCAGCAGAAACCAGGGCAAGCTCCTAAGCTCCTCATCTATTATTCAACCAATCTGCAATCTGAGGTCCCCTTGAGATTCAGTGACAGTGGACCTGGGATAGGTTTCACTCTATCAGCAGCCTGGAGCCTGAAGATGTAGCCAATTATTACTGTCCACAACATAGCAGTTCCCCTCCCACAGTGATACAGGCCATGACACAAACCTTCCAGGGAAGCAGAAGTGTGAGGCTGGGCTGTCCCCCCCTGCTCATCCTGCTGCCTCCACCTGCTGAGTGCACTGAGAGGCACCAGGCTCTGAAGGCACTGGGGGACTTTGGGGGAGTAAACCAGGGAGCTCCTCTACACCCTGACTCTCTTTCTTCTTCTCAGCAACACAAGACAGACATGGACATGCATCTCTTTGTTTCATAAAGGATACAGATCACTAAACCTGGGGAGAGAAGTCATAGCATTGGTTTAGAATCAAACAGCACAGATGAAGTTGCTGTGTGTATCCATGCATGAGTTTTTTAAATGAAGAGAATGAGTCTAAATGACAGTCTTCTGTATTTTTTTTTGATGGAACTGGTATTTTTATGCCTTTGTGGCTTCCAATTTCTATACCTACATACACTGTGGGATCCTGAAAACACATTCCTCATCTTAGACAGTCACCCTGTGTTTGTGGTGAGTCTTTCTAAGCCCTGGGCCTCTGGTCACAAAAGACAGAGGTACTAGATCAGGAGATGCCCTGATCCTCCCCAGCCATCAGTGTTTGACAACCACAGAAAGTGTAAACCCTCTGGCCATGAGGCCCTCAGTCTCTCTGGGATTCCAGTGGAGGAGGTGGAGATGCCCTCAGAGCTGGAGCCTCCCAGGGCTTCTCTGTTCTCACCTGTGTGCACAGATCTCAGCACAGGTGCTGGGGGCTGGGAGAGGACCTTCTCTTCATGGCCCATTAGTGAGCAACTCTGCGGGAAACCAGGAGTGGTAAATGCTAATGGCAGATGTGCTTCAGCAAGAAAATCATGATGGGGATTGACTGGTGGTGGTCCAGTGTGTTAGTCAGGTTTTCACCACTGTGGCAGACAGACATGAAAAAAAAATAATTCACAGGAGGGAAGGTTATATTTTATCAGTGATTCACCCCATAGTCAGCTGACCCCACTTCTCAGGGCCTCAGGTGTCGCAGAGCATCATGGCTAATCCAGGCACTTTTTCTGTTTCTGAATTAGTTCCAGATTGGGGATACTGTCTGCCTTGACCTTGGTCAGATGCTCATTCTGGACAAAGTTCCCACATGGCCTGAGTCATGGATTTCATGGAAGACTGGAGATCACACAGGGGCAACTCTGGGGCCACCCTCATGCTGCATTTGCAAAGACCCAGGGACACTATAGTGACATTGGAGGCTCCTTTTCACAGGTTGTCACACCCTGGAATATACACAACTGAAAGTTCAGAGACAAAATTATTTTGAAAAGCTGTGGCTGAACATTTGAATATGGCCATGAAGGAAATACTGAAATTCCAAGTGAATACAAATCAGCTGGTCCCTGCCCAGCAGGGCTCTCAGTCATCAACAGACCCAACACAGACCCCAGTCAGACACCCTCCCAGGCTTTCCATGAGGACCCTGCAGGTGTCCACAGCATGGCTCTCAACTAGCAAGGCCTCACATGGCTCCTGCTGCTTCTGAGCATCCAGCCACCAAGAAGAAGGACCCCTCCTGGGCCCTCATCTACCACCTTGTGAGATCATGTCAAGCAGTGTGTGGAGCTGAGCCTGTGCCAGGGGCCCTGTGGCTTCCCCAGGGTCTTAGCTGAGCACAGCCCACCTCCCAGGCTGCTGTGGTAGGTCATCAGCTCCTGCAGCGGCTTGGCCCATGTGTCTGCTCAGAGGTGCAGCATGATGGTTGCAAAGGCTCTGCAGGGTTTAAGAGCCCCACACCAGGGGACATTCCCTCCAAAGCTTCCTTCCTTGACAACATAGAACCTGTAACTATTTATTAATTAAAAAATGACATTCATACCACAATTGATTTATCCATCACAGGGATTTTGAATTTTTTTGTATAGAGTTGTTTTTAAAGAAAGAACCAAAGTTCAAACCTAGGAGACAGCAACAATAACAACGGCCACTCTGCACACTGCCTCCTGCTCTTAGGCCTGGAGCCTCATTATGAATCACACACTGCATATTGACTGCACAGAAACTCCCTTTGTAGGCCTCAGACACTGAATTCAGTGTAGTTTTGAAGAAAACATTCAAATCTTCCTGTCGTTGTCAGCTTGAACCCTCATAAAACACAGGCCACACTTGAATTAGAGAGAAGAGGGAGGCTCTCCCCTCCCTCCACCGTCCCTGCAGGCACCATCCTGGTCCTGTGAGGTATTTTAATGGAAGATGAGATCCAGCCACAACTGTGGTCTTGAGGCCAGTTCTCTGTATGCCCATCACCTCTGTCCTCCTGATGGTTATCATGGATTTTGCACATACCTGAGGGAGGGAGAGTGCTCACTGTCTGTTGACCCAGAGATCTGGAAACTCTTCTTTCCCTGGTGTGAAGTGGACCATATGCCTTTTCCGAGGCTCCTAGGAAAGCTCCCAGGGCCGGGACTACAAAGGTTTTGAATAAAAGTGGTGAAATTGCACAAATTGGGACAATCTTCAGGATGAGCAGGCATTCCTAAGAGACACACTGCTGTTGTGAGTTAAGTGGGGTTGATGGACAGGAGCTTCACTGACATTAACATTGAGTGTCCTGTGGCAGGTTTATGATGTTCAAGAATATGTAGCAGTGTTTCTGGGTTTGGTCTAAGTTACCTGACCGACTTCCTATCTCCCCTGTACCCTGCAACCCTCATAATTGAATTTAGGACGTCTTGATCTCTTCCATTTATCACACCCCATAGATTTTGACAGGAACAGATCAATAAGCATGTCCTTGTACCACCAAGGAACTGCACTGCTAAGACCCCAACACCAACACCCTCTGGTCCCTCCTTTGCCACGTAGAGCATGTTGAGCAGCAGAATATGGTGTGACTTCTGAGTTGCAGACATGGTGACCAAATCCAAATTCCTGGACTATCAGCATTGAACTGGAAACAATGCATCATTTTCTAAAGGAACCACATCCTGGAGAGGGCCTGAAACCCACTCATGACCAACTATATAAGTAGACAAGTAAGCTCACCAGCAACGCATGTTTCACACTGTGCGAGAAGGCATGTGGAGCCCTACAAAGGGCTCTGTGGCAGGAAACTGCTCAGGGTGGCTCACCATGTGGCCACTGGAGGGACCAGTGCACAGAAGTGAAGGAAGCGGGACCACAGGGTCCCTGGGAATTGTGTCCAGGGGAGACTGACCCATGGGTGATGGTCTTTAGCACTAACTGTCCCTTTTCTTTAGTTACCTTGTTTCATTGTAGAGCCTGGAGGATGCAGCTGGGTAAGGAAGTCACCGCAGTCAGGATTTCATCCAGGAATAGTGCTTTAGTCCTTCAGGTGTGAGGACCAGGTTGAAGAAGTGTTGCCAGCCAGTCATCCTGGTGGGCGTGGGCATCCATCCTCTGCAGGTTGGCTGGGGGAGGTCAAGCAGTGTGGCCCTAAGCTCCCAGGAGATCTCTGACACAGTGTGTGCATGTGCAACCTCTGGGGCTTGGTTTCAGTGGGTTAGTGGCAGTGGGTCTGACTGCTATGTCACCTCAGCACTGCATCCTGAGCCTGGGGTGCCACTGTGTGTCACTATTATGGTGGCTCAGGACAGGCCACATGCTTATAACCCAGCATGCTGGGGTCTGGGAGACATGGCTGACTATTACTTTTAGAAATGCAATGTCCTATGTGGTGAACACTAGCCTCATGTGAGTTTATGAATTCAAATTGAAATTAGTGTTCACATTGAATATTTCAGATGCACTTCCTACATCTCAATTGCTCAAGTACACTGGTGGTTGGTGGCTACAGAATGTCCTGTAGTCCAAAATTGGTCTGTAAGTTAATTTGATCACTCATGGTGTTGGAGCTAAGAGCTCAGAGCTCCCTGCCATTGGTCACAAGACTGTGTGGCCTCAGAATCTTCTCAGTTGACACAGCTGCAGTGGTCTAGAGCTGTCCCTGGGATGTGTCTGAGAGGGCAGGATGAGGCTGCAGCTACAGGCAGACCAGCAGGCTTGGCTCCACCCAGTCTGCCTTTCCCCCTGCATCCTCAGGAGCCTCTCTAAAGCCACACGCTGGGCAGCTCACATGGAACACATTGTCCAGCCCCTGTCTCTCTTGTCACTAATCTGTCCATGAGTCCCTGGTTGTCTGTTGGTCTGTTATTCTGTTGTCCTCAACTAGAGGAAAGATAATTGAAATGAGGGCACATGTGTGTTTCTTACAGAATCTATCCCAGGGACAATAGTGTCAGCTTCACTGGTAAGAGAGAGGGTTAAGAGTGGGGTCTCTTTGGGACCCAGACTCAAAATCCCATACATGTGATTCCTCAGAAGGACCCATAGGGGGCAGACAAGCCACAGCAATTCAGTACCCTTGTCTTACAAATACCTGGGAAGAGAGTGGAGCACAGCACACACAGCACCATCTCCCACCTCAGAGCTGGAGCCACTGCATCTAGAGGGTCAGAGCCTGGCTTGCTGCCCTGTGCACATGAGGTTTCCTTGTGGCCACACTCCAGGGCTGGAGAGAGTTGCTCTTAACTACATCTTATAAAATGAGGTTTCTTGCTCCTCCCATCCCACCCTGGAGTCCAGAGCCATGTCAGTGCCTGGGCCAGATTCCTGGGAGCTCTCCCCGAGGGAGCCATGTAGCCCAACTCAGCTCCTGTGCCACTTGTTACTCTGGCACCCAGCTGAGGGGACTGGGATGGTTCTGCACATCTGTGAAAACTCCTTCAATGCTGTGGGTCCTCTGATCAGCAAGCCCAGCGATCAAAACCCAATGTACTGCAATGACCCTGATTCTACTGTGGACTCCATGGTATGTCCTAAATTGAACAAGGGATGATTCAGGCTTATTTCCAATTTCAAATATCATGAGATAATTCTCTAGATTGGTCTCATTGGAATGCCTTGAACATTGGCTTCTGTATTCTTTTCCTATGACCCCAATCACAAGCTGAGCTAGGCAGGGGGCTAGAACCTTCAAGGTGGCAAGGGAGGGAATCTCTGAGCTGGGCTGTTCTCCATAACACAGTGGGACAGAGCAGGGATAAAGAGGAAGAGTCTGTGCAGCTGGAGATGACAGGTGAGAGAGGATAGATCCTGCCCTTCTCTTAACTCATTCCCCAACATTTGTTTTAGTGCCTGTCTGCTTCACACCTAGTCCATCAGGGAATCAGAGGAGAGTCAGCTCCTCTGAACTCTTTAATGGTCACAGGTGCCAAGTGTAAGTGTCTCCTAAACAGTCCCGAAGCATCTGGGGTTGTGCCATAGCTCACAGCCTCAGTCAGAGATGGAGGAAAGCGTGGATGGAACCTAGAGGTTGTCAAAACAGCGTGCAGGACTGCAGACAGACACTGCCCCTGCCTTAGGCCCAAGAGAACAGAGCAATTTCTGTCAGCAACTCTGAGCTGCCCTGTCTGACCTGGGATTCAGGCACTGGTGCTTGTGCTGAGTGACTGAGAGGTGCCACTCTGCAGCTGTACCAAGCCCTGCCCTGCTGATTTGCACGTACCCAGAGCACAGCCCACTGCCCTGAGGACTTCTTAATAGGCTGCTCACACCCTGTACAGGACTCAGTCCCAGTCAGGACACAGCATGGACATGAGGACCCCTGCTCCACTCCTGCGGCTCCTGCTGTTCGGGTTTCAAGGTAAAGAAGAAAAACACTGGATATTTGCTTGGCCCATTGTGGTCATTGCTGCCTGGCTCTTCAGCAAACTCCACTAATAATGTATTATTCTCCAGCTCTTTGCTTTTATTTTCCATATCAGGTGTCAGATGTGACATCCAGATGACCCAGTCTCCATCCTCCTTGTCTGCATCTCCAGGAGAAAGAGTCACCATCACCTGGAGGGCCAGTCAGAGCATTAGCAATTACTTAGCTTGCTATCAGCAGAAACCAGGACAAGCTCCTAAACTCCTCTTCAGATTTGTAACCAGTTTATAATCTGGGGTCCCCTCTAGGTTCAGTGGCAGTGGATCTGGTACAGATTTCACTCTCACCATCAGCAGTCTGTAGCCTGAAGATGTGGCCACTGATTATTTTCAACATGGTTAAATTACCCTCCCACAGTGATACAGGCCATGACAACAAACTCCCAGGGAAGCAGAAGCGTGAGGCTGGGCTGCCCCAGCTGCTCCTCCTGCTGCCTCCACCTGCTGAGAGCACTTCTCACAGGCATTAGGCTCTGAGGGTCATTGAGACGTTTTTACTGAAGGAACCAGGGAGCTCCTTTGCAGCCTCACTCTTTCTCCTCTGCTCAGCACTAGTAGACAGACGTGGACATACATCTACATTTTAAATTCAGGACATAGATCAGTGTATCCTGGAGTGGGTTTTGGCACAGGTATTGGTTCATACATCACAGAGGAAGCCAGTGCTGCTATGAGAAGCAGGAGTTTGTTGAGATTTATTTTGTTTGTTTGTTTGTTTGTTTTAGTACCAGGGATTGAACTCAGGGGCACTCAACCACTGAACCACATCCCCAGCCCTATTTTGTATTTTATTTAGAGTTGGGGTCTCACTGAATGGCTTCACACCTCCATGTTGCTGAGGCTGACTTTGAATCCATGATCCTCCTGCCTCAGCCTCCCGAGCCACTTCGGAGTGCTCATCTGTGACACCAAACTTGGCAAAAGCAGGAAATTTTTAAAGGAAGAGAATGTCAGTCTCAATGACAGACTTATGAATTTTTTGATGGGCCTAATAATTGTGTGCATTTGGGGGCTGCAATGTGAGGTTTCTACACCTACATACACTGTGGGATCAAGATGTCATGTAATTATCCATTCCTCACCGTAGACATTGACTATTTCTCTGTGGTGAGTCTCTCTAAGCCCTGGACCTTTGGCAACAAAAGACACAGTTACTAAACCTGGAGATGCTCTGGTGCCCCTGTAGCCATCAGTGTGTGATGACCACAGAAGGTGTAAACCCTCTGGTCATAAGACCCTCAGCCTCTCTGGGATCCCAGTGGAGGAGGTGGAGATGCCCTCAGAGCTGGAGCCTCCCAGGGCTTCTCTGTTCTCACCTGTGTGCACAGGTCTCAGCACAGGTGCAGGGGCTGGGACAGGACCCTGTCTTCTTGGGTGCTTAGTGAGCAACTCTGCAGGAAGCCAGGAGTGGGAAGTGCTAATGGCAGATGTGCTTCATCAAGGACAATCATGATGGGGATGGACAGTTGGTGGCCCAGGGTGTTAATTAATCTGTCACCACTGTGACTCAAAGACCTGACAGGAACAGTTTCATAGGACAAGAACAAGCTCATGGTTTCAGCTCTTCAGTCCATAGTTGGCTGACTCCACTGCTCTGGACCTGAGGTGAGGCAGAACTTCATGGCTAATCCAGGCAATTTCTCTCTTTCTGAATTAGTTCTGGATTTGTGATTGTGAGTCTCGTGACCTTTGTCAGTTGCTTATTCTGGACTATGTCCCTCCACAGCCTCAGTCAATGACTATGTGGAAGACCACAGATCACAAGGAGGAACTCCTGAACAGCTTTCGTGGTGCCTTTGCCAAGAGCAGGGGGCACTTCAGTCACATTGAAGGCTGTCTGACGGGTTGTCACACCCTGGAATAAACACCACTGAAAGACAGGAAACAAAATTGTTTTGGAGTTTTTGAGATTTACTTTTTTCACTTTGCATGATATTCTCCAATTCCATTCATTTATCTAAAAATGTCATAACATTGTTCTTCTTTATGGCTGAATAATACTCCATTGTGTATATATACCACAGTTTCTTTATCCATAGAAAGTTGTGACTGGAACTTCAAAATGACCATGGTTGACATTACTGAATCTCCAAGTAAATACCAATCAGCTGCTCTCTGCTCAAAACGGGGCTTTCAGTCATCAACATGACCAAACCAAGACCCCTGTCAGTCACCCTCCAAGGCTTTCCACTGAGGTCCCTGCAGGTGTCCACAGCATGGCTCTGAGCTACACAGGGTTCACATGGCTCCTGGTGCTTCTGAGATTCTAGACACCAATAAGAATGACCCTCATCTACCACACAGGGCCCTCATCTACCACAAGTGGGGAACACATCAAGAGCTTGTGGAGGCTTATTAGGACCGACACACTGTACTGTGGACTGCACACAATCACCCTCCCTGGGCCTCAGACACTGAATTCAGTGCAGTTTTGAGGAAAGCATTCAAATCTTCCTGTCATTGTCAGCTTGACCACTCATAAAACACAGGACACACTTGAATTAGAAAGACCAGGGAGGCTCTCCCCTCCTTCCACCATCCCTGTAGGCACTGCCTTGTCCTGTGGGGTATTTTAATGAAGTTGAGATCCAGCCATAACTGAGGACTTGAGGCCAGTTCTCTGTGTCCATCACCTCTGTCCTCCTCAAGGATGCTGCAGTTGCCCAAGGGAGGGAAAATGGTCACTGTCTGTTGACCCAAACCTCTGGAGATTCTAGTTTCTCTGATATGAAGTGGATCATCTGCCTTTGGAGAGTCTCCTGAGGAAACACCAGGTGCTGGGAATACTCCAGAGGTCAGCAGTTGCCAGGATCCATCCCACCTAGAAACAGGTCCAGTTGCCCTGAAAGCCAAGCACAGCACTGTAATGACAATCCAGGGAGGAAAGGACAGATTGTTTACACTGAGACTACAATGGTTGTGGATAAAAGTGGTGAAACTGCACAAAGAGGGACCATCTTCAGGATAGGCAGGCTTTCCTAAGGGACACTCTTGCTGGTATGGCTTAAGTGGGGCACTGAGGGTGACCTCAATCAGGTCAACAAAGGTGTCCTTCAATGACAGAGAACCTGCACAGCTTAATTCTCAAGTACCATGAATCTCCAGTCCCTCCATTGCTACATAGGGTGTTGAGCAGCAGAATATCCTGTGGCTTCTGAGTTGCAGACATGGTGGATGAATCCCAATTCCTGGACTGCTAACATGTAGCTGGAAACTATGTATCATTTTCTGATGAAAACAAGGCTCAAAAGAGTGCCTGAAATTCACACATGACTAATTATCTAAGTAAACCAAAGGACAACAACGACGCATGTTTCACAATGAGCAAGAAAGCACACTTTATTCTGTGACGCTGTGGACAGGAACCTCTTGCTGGTTTGTATGCATGTGGCCACTAGAGGGGGCCAGTCCCTGCAGTGAAGGCAGAGAGGGGCCACACACAGGTTTTCCTGGAAATCCTGTCCAGTGGAGCCTGACCCTGGGGGTGATTGTCAGTAGCACTTCATCACCTGATCTCTTTATTTCCCTAGGTTTAGTTACAGGGCCTGGTAGATGCAGGTGGATAAGTAAGTCACCATAACTAAGATTTCATCCAGGAAGTCACCATAACCAAGATTTCATCCAGGAATAATGCTTTAGTTTTTCAGAAGTTTGGGTTTATTTGGAGAAAGTGTTGCCAGGCAGCCGTGGTGGGTGTGTGTATTTGTCTTCTCCAGGAGGAGATCAAGCAGGGAGGCCCTCAGTGCCGCTTGCTGCCGACCAGCGGGACAAACAACACGTACTCTTCAGAAGTTCATGAAGCAGCTTCCGCTTTATTCGGATAACACCCTCAATATATAAGCAGTCTCATGCATAAGCAATTGTAACCAGATATGTCCATCCAATCCTATTAAAGGTCAAGCGATCACGAGCTCAAGCACACATGTAAGATATATCTGTCCAGCGCTAGGCGGCTGAACTAATTATCATACAGCCAAAGGTAAACGCTTCCTGTTTTTCTCAAGGCGCATTCAGCACACCCTTTGGCTCTCTGCCAGTCGCCATCTTAGATGCATGTGGCGTAACCCAGTGCCCCGGGTCTCGCCTGCCACACCTCAGCACTGAGAGAGAGTCCTGGACACAGTCACTGCATCTGTAGGTCTCTGGGACTTTGTTTTAGTGTGTTAGTGGCAGTGGGTCTGACAGCCATGTCACCTGAACACAGCAGTCTGGGGACAGGGATGCCACTGTCTGTCACTATTAATGGTGGCACCAGGCAGACCACATGCTTATACACCAGTACTCTGAGGGTCTTGTTGACATGGTTGATCAATGACATTCAGAACAAATTTTAGAACCAGTGACCCTTAGAAATATGTTGGTCTCTGGTGAACACTATTCACATATGAGATAATAAACTTAAAGTGGAATTAAACATTAATTTGAATATTTCAGATGCATTACTGTATTGTAAGTATCCAATGCACACAGAAGGTTGGAGGCAACAGGATGTTCTGTTGGCCAATGTTGGTGTAAAGGTTAATTTAATCATCCATGGTGTAGCTATGAGCACAAACCTCCCAGCCATTGGTCACAAGACGAGTGGCTTCAGGGTCTTCCCAGGTGTCACAGCTTCCATGGTCTAGAGCTGTTCCTGGGATGTGTCTGAGAGGGCGGGAACAAGGCTGCACTGACAGGGAGACCAGGAGGCCTGGCTCCACCCAACCTGACTTTCCCTGCATCCTCAGGAGCCTCTCTAAAGACACACCCTTGGCATCTCACATGGGTCTCAGAGTCTGCCCTTAACTCTCTTAAGGAAAATCCCTTTGGAATCCAAGGTTGTCTGTCACTCATTTGTGCTCAGGTTGAAGGAAGGTTATTGATACAAGGGAACATTTGTGTTTTCTACAGAATCTGTCCCAGTGGTGGATTCCATAGGTTCTGCTTCATTGAGTAACAGTGAGGGTTAACAGTGAAGCCTCACTGGGACACAGAATCTAAAATACTGAGGATATTATGCTTAAGAACGACCAGTAGATGGCAGACAAGCCACAGGAACAGTGACCTTGCTTAGAAATGTGAGGAAATAGAGTGGATCACAGTGCACACAGGGGATGCCTCCCATACAGGAGTCCATGGAGCAAGGTTCCCACTGGTCCAGTCTCATCCTGTGTGTTTTGGGTGACTCTGTGCTAGTCCACCTTATTCTAGGACAAGCTGAGCATCTATAGTCCTGACACCCAAATTCCAAAAACTCAGAAATATGAAAGTTTGGATGAATTCCAGGGGATTTTGGATTTTCAGATGAGAATACTCATGTGCTAAAGTCTATGCAAAGTTTTAAATATTTGAAAAACACTGAAATGTGAACATTTTCTGGTCCCCCACATTTAGATACAGAATAATTTGACCTGTGTTCTACTTTCTACCATTAAAATATTTGAACATGAATGTGCACAAATACGGAGAAACAATGTCCAATACTATGCATTATATGCAATTTGTGTGATATACACCATGCATAATGTATACTATAATGTTGTGCCCAAAATATGAAACATTATTCTGAATGGATTTCTTGACCAAAATTGATAAATATCCTCCAATTTCTAAAACACTACCTTAGGGAATATGAATCTTGTGCACATTCCAGAAACCCTATATGATAGAGCTGAGGAAATTCTACTGTAGCAGATTCAAAAGTGGTGGTGGTGGGTTTTCCTACTTGTGCATCATTGTACAAAAGTGCAATTAGTGCAATGGACAAAAGGACAAATTTAGGGTCACATCAGAAGAGAGGGTGGAATATTATGTGAGAGACTTTCCTCAGCTAAATCTTAGAATGAATATTCTGGCTCCTTCCAACCCACCCTGGGGTCCAGATCCATGTCAGTGCCTGGGTCAGATCCCTGGGCAGCTCTGCCTCAGGTGGGACCCTGAGGGAGCCATGTAGCCCCATTCAGCTCCTCTGCCTCCTGTTTCTCTGGCCCCCAGCTGAGGGGAAATGGGATAGTTCGGCACATCTTTGAAAACTCCTTCAATACTGTGGTCCTGTGTCCTGGCACCTCTGCTCAGCAAGCCCAGGGATCAAACCTAATGTACTGCAGTGATCCTGGCTCTACTGTGAAGTCCAAGGTAAGACCTAAATTGAACAAGCGATGATTCAGTCTTATTTCAAATTTCAAATTTCATGCACCATGAGAGATTTCTCTAGATTGGTCTCATTGGAATGTCTTGAACATTGGCTTCTGTCTTGTTTTCCTATGACACCAATCACAACCAGAACTAGGCAGGGAGCTAGAACCTTCAAGTGGGAAGACAGGGAATCCCTGAGCTGGGCTGTTCTCCATAACACAGTGGGACAGAGCAGGGATAAAGAGGAAGAGTCTGTGCAGCTGGAGATGACAGGTGAGAGAGGACAGATCCTGCCCTTCTCTTAACTCATTCCCCAACATTTGTTCTTACTGCCTGTCTGCTACACACCTAGATCATCAGGGAATCAGAGGAGAGTCAGCTCCTCTGAACTCTTTAATGGTCACAGGTGCCAAGTGTAAGTGTCTCCTAAACAGTCCTGAAGCATCTGGGATGTGCCATAGCTCACAGCCTCTGTCAGAGATGGAGGAAAGCGTGGATGGAACCTAGAGGTTGTCAAAACAGCGTGCAGGACTGCAGACAGACACTGCCCCTGCCTTAGGCCCAAGAGAACAGAGCAATTTCTGTCAGCAACTCTGAGCTGCCCTGTCTGACCTGGGATTCAGGCACTGGTGCTTGTGCTGAGTGACTGAGAGGTGCCACTCTGCAGCTGTACCAAGCCCTGCCCTGCTGATTTGCATGTACCCAGAGCACAGCCCACTGCCCTGAGGACTTCTTAATATGCTGCTCACACCCTGTGCAGGAGTCAGTCCCAGTCAGGACACAGCATGGACATGAGGACCCCTGCTCAGCTTCTGGGACTCCTGCTGCTCTGGTTTCAAGGTAAGGAGGACATACACTGGATATTTGCTTAGCCCAGTGTGGTCATTGCTGCCTGGCTCTTCAGTAAAGTCCACTAATAATGGAAAATTTTCTATTTGTTTTTCTCCCCATGTCAGGTGTCAGATGTGACATCCAGATGACCCAGTCTCCATCCTCCTTGTCTGCATCTCCAGGAGACAGAGTCACCATCACCTGCAGGGCCAGTCAGGGCATTAGTGATTATTTAGCTTGGTATCAGCAGAAACCAGGGCAAGCTCCTAAGCTCCTCATCAGTTATGCAACCAGTTTACCATCTGGGGTCCCCTCAAGGTTCAGTGGCAGTGGATCTGGGACAGATTTCACTCTCAACATCAGCAGCCTGGAGCCTGAAGATGTGGCCACTTATTACTGTCAACAGAGTCACTATACCCCGCCCACAGTGATACAGGCCATGACAAAATCCTCCCAGGGAAGCAGAAGTGTGAGGCTTGGCTGCCGCAGCTGCTCCTCCTGCTGCCTCCACCTGCTGAGAGCACTGCTCAGAGGCAGGCCAGAATATGAAGGTCACTGGGGTTTTTGTAGAAGGGACCAGGGAGGCTCCTCTGCCTCCTCACCCTCCTTGGGCCCAGCAGGCAGAGATGACAGTGAATAGCCAATGGTCAGCAGTGATGGGCCCCAGTGGAGTCTTGTTCTAGGCAGAGACCACACCAGGCGACTAACCTGGAGAACTCCTAGTGGGCACCATGAAGTCCTTTTACCAAGGTAAAAGCCCATGAGACTCACCTGTGGGGACATTCCAACCAACTCCTGTGTCCCAGAGAGGTTGGAAAATGGAAGGTGGCAGTGAGCTAGATGGGAACCACAGGAAGGGTTAAGCTTCAGGCTGGAGGACACAATCATGGCCCTGGCACTTCCTCAACCCCTGATTAGCACAGACTTTGACCAACGCTCATTTCCCAAACCCACATAAGTCCCACGCTAGCACATCAAATGGTTTTCTCTGGCTTTTGTCCCCCTCCTGCATGGAGGAACTTCCCTCTTTTCCCTTAAATAACACCTACTGTGTTAAACTTCCCTTCCATGATCATCCATGAATTTAAATCCATGAAGGAAACTGACAAAGCAGGGAATCCATTCTCATCTCAAAACTCTGGTTTCACTGGTGTTCATTCTGATTTAATAATATCCAGCATCATTGCAGCTGAGGGGTTTGTTTCATAGGAGGAGTGTGGATTTAAATAGAAAGGAGAAGTCACTGCGTGTACTCCATTCAGGAAGTCCTCTAAACACGGAATGGGCCTCTAAACTGCAGCCTTTCACAGTTCTGGGAGTGTGGCAATGAAGATGCAGCAACAAACCAGAGCAGAAGAGGCAGCTGTGACAGCGGAGGAATCCCCTGCTCCTGTCAGATCCCACAGCACCTCTGCAAAGGCCTTCCATGTAGGAATCACTTGCTACAGATAAGCAGAGTCCAAGCAGCAACTTTCAAAAGAGCAGGGGACCTGACATGAAGACAGATGCTGGAAATGGGAGATTCCCTGATGCTCCCGAGAAGCTGAACTCACCTGCCAGTGCAGGCACAGTCTGCTGGCCCTGTGCTTCTTGGACCTGTGTGGGAGCCCAGGTGTGGGGCTGATGCCCTCAGCTGTCTGCTGCACCTCACAGGTGATTCCCATCCTCACCCTGGTCCACCTGTTTGCTGGCAGGTGCAGTGGATGTTGTGGAAGCTTCCTCTTCTGGATCCTCACTGTGAGAAGAGACCCCTCAGAAACCATCTACAGAGGAGCCAGTGAGATAGAAGAGTCCTGGGATATCAGCTTCCAGAAGCCATGGTGAGGACAGCAGTTTCTAGCTGACCCTCCAGGCCCCCTGGTGGCACAGAGTTGCATTACCAGCTCCTCACCCACTCCTCTTTCTTCCTGCAGGAGGAAGAAGGGCCCAGACAGGGGTCTCAGCCTCCTGACCTCCTTCATCTCAGCTTTTGATCTTGTGAACTAGAAATGAAACCAAGTGCTCAGAAGAGAATTTCAGTTGATTTCAGAAACCAGTGTAAGTGGTTCACATCATCATCACTGTGAAGTTGTTCAAAGCTCATAGTAAGTGTACCACAGTAGAGAAATGTCACCACTTCATGTGACTTTCTTCATATTGAACAGTTATTTACCCAGAATCTCTGGACCAGAGGTGCAAGGCCACATCTTCACACTTGGTCAGGAATCACTGGGGAGCTCTGTGTTTTGGAGACAGAATCCCCACCCTCTCTGCTCTGCAGTCTGAGGCCTGGCTCCCCAGCCTCCTGCACCCTGGCAGTGGATGAGGCTGCTGCAGCAGTAGACCACATCTGGGTCGTTTCCTGTCCTCCTCATGGAGGGCCAGAGCTTTCCCCAGCTACATGGATAAGGGACTTAAAAAGGGGTTTCAAACCCAAACTCTCTTAACAGTATAATCTTTTATTGCACAATATTCTGAACATGATGATTTAGAAGCAATATCTCTTTGAAATTTTGAAGACACTTTTCACTTTTCTCCATCTTTCTCTTTCAGTGTTGGAAATTCCGACTTCATGTAGATTTTTGGTGCTCACATATCCTGCGCCCAACCCCCACTTCCACCAGCTTGTGATCTTAATTGCCATGTCCATTCAGTTTGAAAACGTTTGGCTAGGTGGGATTGCTCTATTGTTATCACAGAACTCCCAGCCATCAGTGAAACGTCTCAACCCAAATTTCAAATCTTCCCTGGTGTGTGAGAGCTACAATGTCAAACTGCATATTTTGGCTCTTATATTTGTTTCTGAATCGCCTCTGAACGCTAATAGAGAAAGGCTGGCTCTTCCATGATCTGTATTGCCGCACATGCACATGGCTGGCTGCCGGATCTAACCACCCCCGTGCACACGCTGCCCCAGACCCTTGCCAGCACTAGCGATCACGCCTCTGCAGGGCTCCCGTCTGTTCCAGCTCATCTCCCGCAACCAAGTGTCCTCCAGTCCCACGCAGTTTTTCTCCAGGACAAACTGTTTTTCTCCCGTGGCTGAAAGACCACCGCGAATAAGTCACGTGTGCTTTCCACCCACTGCGCAGGGCACGTGGCCCAAAGGCAGGTCTTGGCCCTTGTGAATGGTGCTCCAGCAGCGCCCGATCCCTGCTGGACTCCGGCGCCTTTCCTCCCACACCCGGAGGGGAGGTCCGCCCATGTGACAGGCTGCCTCTGGAGGTCCAGGACCAGCGCCCTTTCCCGTGGTCACATTCTCCCTTCAGCTCCTGGGACTCGCCTTCCCTCCAGGTCCTTGTCAGCTCCTGTAACTCTGTTTTCCTCTTTAACTTCATTTTGGCGACCGCCATTGCACAGGAGTGAGATGGTACCTCAGTGTGGTTTTAGGTGCATTTCCCTACTTTATTGGTTTCCCACAACTGGGCAGAACCAAAATGATATTCTCTATACAGCATAAACTGATATTTTATTTCATTTTTTTATTTGTTCTATTTCGTTATACACAACAGCAGAATGCATTTCAATTCATTGTACAGAAATGGAGCATGACCTTTCATTTCTATGGCAGCACAGGATTTAGTCACACAATTCATGAGATCATACGTGTGCCTAGGACAGTGATGTCCATCTAATTCCACCAGCCTTCCCACCCCGAGCCCCCTCCCTCCCTCCTTTCTCTCTACCCAATCCAAAGTCCCTCCATTATTCCCCTGACTACTCCACTTTAAGGATCAGCATCCACATATCAGATGAAACATTTGGCTTTTGTTTTTTTGGGATTGGCTCATTTGTTTAGCATGCTCTTCTCCAATTCCATCCATTTACCTGCAAATGCCATAATTTTATTCTTCTTTATGACTGAGTAATATTTCATTGTGTATATATACCACAGTTTCTTTATCCATCCATCTATTGAGGGGTACCTAGGTTGGTTCCACAGTTTAGCTATTGTGATGAGCTGTTATAAATGTTGATGTCACTGCATAGCTGCACTATGCTGATTTAAAGTCCTTTGGTTATAGGCCGAGGAGTGGTATAACTGGATCAAATGGGGGTTCCATTCCAAGTTTTCTGAGGAAAAAATACTGCTTTACCACAGTGTTCATGCCACGTTGCAGTCCCACCAGCAACATATGAGTGTATCTCTTTCCCCACATCCTGACCAACACTTATTGTTGCTTGTATTCTTGATAATTGCCGTTCTGACTGGAGTGAGATAAAACCTTAGAGTAGTTTTGATTTACATTTCTCTAATCACAGGAGATATTGAGCATTTTTTCATATATTTGTTGATCAATTGTGTATCCTGTTGTGCAGTGTCTGCTCAGTGCTTCAGCCCATTCATTAATTGGTTTTTTTTTTTTCTGGTGTTAGAAAATTGCATTTATAAAAAGTATGTGCAGCACTGAAACTGGAATGTTGGACTCACATCTGCACATTAGGATGAAAGGTAAGGTCTGTGGATTTGGTTTAGTGCTGCAGTTTGAATGGAAGGTAACAATTCATGGTGCTTTTCCTTAAGGACCAAAGCAAGCTGACCCATCTCCAGGCTTCTGGAAGGCCCTGGGCACAGTGGTAATTTCCTTATGAACAAGATTGATACATTGGCCAGCAGTCTCCAATCTCAGCCATTCTGCTGTCCAGTATCTCTGCACAGCAGGGGCACCACACATGACTAGCCTGGAGAGAAAGTTGGAAGTGTAAGGGATCCCATGGAAACAACACCGGACATGGGAAATCACATAAGGGAGTCTATTAAGCAAACAGAGTGTCTCCCTGCAGGGTAAGAGAGAAAAGAGAGGAAAAGAAAGGGAATGAGGAAGGGCGCATGCAAGAAAGTGTGAAAGCCAGGAGGATAGAGAAAGTGAGTAGGAAAGAGAGAACGATGAAGAAAGATGGCGGGGTAGCTGCAGTAAAGCCATTGAATTCCACAGGACTCACAGGGGACCAATATCGGAGAAGGATGCTTGCAAGCTGACTGATGAACCAATAGCTAGCTAGGGTATTCACAGATTGACAAGTGGTTGGGAGGCGGGAAAATGGTTGCAACAGAAAGGGCGGGGGAGCAGTTTTATACATTACATTCCCCCGTTTCTGTTTTCATAAGAAAATCCTTTGCTCTCCAGTTCTTTCCAAAGCCTTCTTTCTCCTTCCTGCCTAAGTGACTGGGGCTGGTTTTGCAGGTGAGATGTAAAAAGTCCATTCTCCTTCCAGGCTTCCAAAGGCACATGGTTTTCATGGACTTCATTTCCTCGATTTGACTGATCCCCTATTTCTACACTAACTGCCTGTCCCCAATTCTGACTTCATTTACCTCTCTAATTTTAGGAACTCCTTCACTGCTGTAGGGAAAGGGGGTGATGACCGATCTGGCTTCTTTGAGATAGAAGTGGGCAGCATGGGTCAAGCAGTTTGGAGTTCCCTTTTTAGAAATTGGGTTAGTCAAGAGGCCCATGATAGAAGATTGGTTGAGGAAGAGCAGGTTGTAAAGGCATCTGGGGATGGGTACTTCTATGAGAGAAGAACAAAAAGACATGAGTACTGAAATGAGATTGATACAATATAAATGTTGCAGAATCTGGAACATGCCAATGAATATCATAAAGATGACAGAAGTCAATAATTCCTCACCAGGGAGGTGGAAGAACTGAGAAGTTGTTCCCATAACAAGGCCTTGCAAAGGCTGGAGGGGACAAGGCCTTTATTTGGGACCTTTAACATTGTCCAGGTTATCAGGAATGTAAACACAACATTTAGTAGAGATACTAGCAAACATAGATTAAGCCTATCTGTGTCTGTAGGCCTTAAACTGACTAAAACTTATGACTCTGATTGTTTCTCTTGATAGTTTTTAGGCACATTTGCCTAAGAATCTCTCTTTTGTAGCTTTTAGTCTTTATTCTAGTGGGCTAACACAAGTGTACATCTTAAGTTACATTTAACTATTATTTCTTTTAAATGCCCAAGAATGGCTATATTTTGGTTTTAACTGTTTTGCCAGGTGTTTAAGATCAAGTTGGTCAAAGTGACTTGTTCCTGTCTGTTAATGAGACAGCTGAGTTCCCACAGGGGTCATTCATAGAGAGCTTAAGAGCAGCTTCTTAGCTCCATTAGTGCCATTGGTTAGGCAGGGTCTCCTCGATGAGGTGGCTTTCCTTGAAAGCACTAGGGATGTCTCCCTTTTTCCTTGACCCTCCTCTGCAGCAGGTGCACTGAGTGACTTTTCCTCTAGTGGCCTCATCAGACTCCTGGATCAAGAGGTTGTGTGACCCAGTTTTGCAAAAGCTCCTTAGAGAAGTTCTCTTGTTCCCTGGGTTCAGGCTGACTTTGAGGGCAAGACCCAAATATGGACTTTTCTTGACCTCTGTTTAATCTCAATCTCAAAGTTTGATCTTATACATAAAGCAAGTCAGTCTCACCAGTCATAAAGTAAGAGTACTGGGCTTTAGCTTCAATGTCTATATCTTTTCAGTTATTTACCCCTTTTATCTAGTTGGAGTTGACATTATCTGTCCTATAGGTGATGGCTTTTCAAGTTAATCTATGGTGTACTTCTGCAAAATATCAGGCAAAAGTTAGAGTTTAGAAGGAAATACAAAATGGAATCACCAACAGTAAAACATTCAGTTTGTGCTGAATGTTGAATTTTGGTTGAGTTATTCATTATATCCCCTGGTTGAGAGCACAGTAAACTTTACAACAAACATCAAACTTTTGAACATAACTTTAAAAGAGTTAAAGTCTGGCTTACTTTGAAGCCATTCTAACGTGTGGCAGGATTGTGAGGCAGAGCCTTATCTCAGGTAAGGTGGGGCTTCCTCTTTGGCCATGACCACCATAACCAGGAACAAAGGATTATTAGAAAATAAAGGTTTATAATCACAGATTTTGATGATTAAGCCAAGATCAGATGGAACTCTGTACTCTGATGGAAATGCAGATCTAGAGTTATGTCAGCAATCTTTATATATGTATGTAAGCATTATTCTTTGTTTTCAGGAAAGTTACAGAGACTAGGACATTAACGTAACTTTTTTCAGAGCTGCAAAGTGCAATATTAGGACTCTGTGTAGCTTTTAAGGAAGTCCACTTTTCAAAGTTACTGTAAGTTGGGCAGGAACCAGAGAAGGGACCTGATGAAACACTGGTTATCTAGCAAAAGAATTCCTTCCTGCCCAAGAGCTGTGTGCCTGAGATCAATGTACTGCCACAGCAGTTAGGCATCTTGTGCCCCTGCACAGGAGCACTCCCAGGCAACCAGGCATGCCGCAGCCATGAGGTCATCAGAGACCCCAATCTCAGTCACTGTTGTCCCATTTTTGCTACTGTGCATTACACTCTTTCTTAAAAGTCATTTTAAGAAGTTTACATATATTGACTCCTGAGTCTATATGAACATTAGTTAACACAATTTAACATTACATCTAAAACATGAATTAAAGAAAGGCTGAGAGAATTTTTAAGTTTCCTTTTGTGTGGCAAAGTGGCAAGATACTTTCATATTTAACCTTTAAATAAATCAGGCTTACAATAATTTTTAGAAATACATTTAACAAATTTTATATATACCCTATTGATGACAGGTCCTACAATAGACCAGTACATAATAGGTTTACCATTACAGATAAGTTTAATTTGGAGAATAGCAGCTTGATAAATTTTCTGCTTTAAAGGTTTGTATACCTGGAAAATATGAACACATTTAATATACAAAGAATAATGTTTTTAAGTATGTTACTCCATGGAATAACTTTGTAAATTAATTAGATGTCTCTAACAAACACGTTTGAGTAATCCCATACATGTCAACTCTAATTCACTCATCTTATTGTAAAAAAAAAAAAAAACAAGATATCAGACAAGTGTAAAAAAACAAGATGTCAGACAAGTGTAAACAGTATTTGCCATCTCTTTCCTGTTGAAGACAAGTCCTAGAAAAATTGATGTTAGACATTTTATAAACATCAACATTTTATTAGTGTGACCAGCTAGAGACTTGTGAGTTAATTTTAAAGACATTTTACTTCTATTGGTTTACCCAATTTAAATTCAACCTCTTTAAATCATGTGAATTAAAAAATATTTGGATCCATTTTTAAAATTTTAATTTTTATGCGTGCTTATATTTAACACAAAAGTAAAGCCTTGTAATATTTATCTCCATTGCAATGTAACAGATGTTTAAAAATAACTACAGTTGGATAAAAAGAACTGATCAAATATCATTAACCTACGTATGTAGGATCAAAATTGTGAGTTCAAAAATATAGCATTTAAGAAAAACAAAAGTCCTAGAAGAAAAATGATAATGATCATTAATTAAAGCAAGAGAAAATGAGAAGGAGAGAAAAGGTGAAAGGGAGAAAAGTATTCTGAGTTGTAACTCAGGAGAAATTTATAATGGACACTTTTCTTCCTTGGGTTTCAGACTGGTTTCCCACTGAGCATTCTGGTTTCCTCCATTTATATTTCAATGTAAGCCTTGACTGAGATCTGGATCTGAAAGGGGCTAAAATGTTCTAGCAGAAACTTGATGCTTAGGTCCTTTTAACCCTTTTTCCTGGTTAGTAATTGATTGAGGTTTGGATGCAGAAAATTGTCAAACAATAATCTCCCACTACTTGTGGGAAATGGGGCTTCTTGCATTATATGGGTTAGCAGGGGAAGACAGAGAAGCAGGGTCTGGAGGCGCTTGAACCTGCAGGAAGAGTCAAGAAACAAGAAAGAAGAGACTCGAAGTTAAGGAATCCCTTTCCATCTGCCCTCTTGCTCACGGAAGCTGTGTGCCATTACACAAATGAATATTGGTGGTTTTAAGTCAGGGGTTGGGCGAAGGGTTCCCAGAGTTAAACCTGCCAGATTGGAGGACCCAGATTCCATGGTGGGGACTGATGCAGTCGAGTCTGTGCCCCGGCGTCCCGAGGTCACAGAGTAGTCGACTGGAGATGAGAAGGCGGCACATAGATGGTGTCTTCACACAAACATCAATGTGGGGCCAGGCAAAAGCCGAGAAGAGTTGAGAACCAGATATCAGGGTTTTCAAGTGTGAGTGCGCGAGCGCAAGATGAGCCTCAACCCTGAGAGAGAATCTCCACCACAAAATCAGGAATCCACCTGACAGATAAGACTGACTATAGGGGCCAGCCGTAACTATAAAGTTGTGACTGGGGGTACCCCCACACCTCAGCCACCTCGAGGGTCCTGGATAAATCGGCCTAGGGGAACCAGCCTAGAGGACTCACCAACCTGAAGTGTGGTTATGAATGCAGAGCAGATCGTCTGGGAGAATGGAAGGTGGGGCCATTTCTGGGGACACTGGGGCATCTGATGGGGTTCTACTCGCATAAGAGACAGTGGAAGATCCCATCCCAAGTCACTGCACCAATGTAAGTGATCCCACGGAAAACACGCCGGACAGGGGAAATCACATAAGGGAGTTTATTAAGCAAACAGAGTGTCTCCCTGCAGGGTAAGAGAGAAATTGAGTGGAAAAGAAAGGGAACAAGAAAGGGTGTGTGCAAGAAAGTGTGAAAGCCAGGAGGATAGAGAAAGTTTGTAGGAAAGAGAGAAAGATGAGGAAAGATGGCGGGGTACCTACAGTAAAACCGTTGAATTCCACCGTGCTAACAGGTGACCAATATCAGAGAAGAATACTTGCAAGCTGACTGATGAACCAATAGCTAGCTGGGACAATAGCTAGCTAGGATGTTCACAGATTGACAAGTGGTTGGGAGGCGGGGAAAATGGCTGCAACAAAAAGGGTGGAGGAGCAGTTTTATACATTACAGGAAGCTCACAGAGGAGCCAGGAGGGAAGAGTCCCCACAGCGCAGTGGAAACCCTAAACTTTCAAGGCCAAGGTCAGGTGAAAGAGTCCCTACCTCTGCCCCTTGGCAGTGGTTGATGAGTAGATCGGAGTAGTGGAGGTCAAAGGAGAGGTGGAGGTCAAGCAGGTGACTGGAGGAAAGGGACTCTCTCTTCCCTGGGCACTCTGGGTGGGAGATGTTGGGGGCTATGCCATGTGGACTGCGCCAGGATGGCACTTGGCAGCCAGCCAGAGGTTGCTTTAATCACATAGGAGGTGAGGAGGTTGATTAACATAAGCACACCCAGGTGATTTGCCATTGGCTGTATCCAATTAAGTCCACGCACACAACGAATGCACAGGTGTTCCCGAGTGCTCCTGATCATGCCTGCTGGTTTTGACCTTTACCGTGTTTGGGCAGCTAGCTCCTCGCCTAATCTTTGCATAATTGGCGTCAACCCTACCCTTCACCTCCTGGAGGGGATATAAGCTCGCTCTCCTTGAGCGCTGGGGTTCGAGGTTCGAAGTTCCAGGCCCCAGGTTCGAGGTTCGAGACCCCAGGTTTGAGTTTCCAGTTCCCGGTTTTCCTGATTCATCAATAAACCGTTCCAAATTCAAGAGCCTCGCACCAAATTGACTTTTGTCCCCGGCAACAAATTGACTCCACTGGACAGCGTCAAATGGTGGCCCGTACAGGGAATTCTGAGTTCGTCTTCCCTCCGGAGAACTCAAATGGTGAGTAGCGAGGTAAGCTGCAACCCCTGTCTCTAAGGCAGTTAGATGCTCAAGATAGCTGGCCAGGTAGTGAAGTGCAAAAGTACGTGCATTTTGTGTTGTTTGTGTGTTTGTCAAATTCAAGAGTCTTGCTCTAAGTAGCGAGGTAAGCTGAGGCCCTGTCTCTCAGAGGCAGTTAGGTGCTCAGGATAGCTGGCTGGGAAAGCTGAGCCCCTGTCTCTTTCTGGGGCAGTTAGGTGCTCAGGTAAGCTGAGACCCTGTCTCTAGGCAGTTAAACCCTGTGTCTAGGGAAGTTAGGTACTCAGGTAAGCTGAGGCCCTGTCTTTCTAAGGCAGTTAGGCACTCAGGATAGCTGGCCAGGTGATGAAATATAAAGGAGTTCCAGAGTGCATGTATTTAGTATTGTTTGTGTGTTTGTACTACTGTTAGTGTGGTCTTTGTTTGTCCTGTATCAAATTTATTTATTAGTAAAACATGGATTTGGAAATATCACAAAATCAGTCTGAAGGGATAATTCAAAAAGGAGGCATAAAAAATATAATACAAGAAGGAGAAGTGCTAGAAGAGATTGAGGAGGAAGTTAGCTGGAGTAACCAAAAACAGGAAGGATGTTCTGAGGAGGAAGGAGATACTGGGGAGGAACTAGAAAATAGGCAAGTTAACACTGCAGAGTTGCTAAAAGGCAGGAAAGATGATGAGATAATTACCCCCTCAGCTTCCCCTTATGCTAAAAGTTGGGAGGACCCGACATTTTGTGGCACTCTTGTCGGCCTTGTTGTGGTGGAGTCCCAAGTGATACCTGGGATCGCTGGGACCCTGTGGAAGGCCCATTAAGACTGTCCTGCCCAGTCTTGGCGGATGGTCAGGGGCAGCGATTTCATCAGGTCCTACAATTTAAAACAGTAAAAAATCTTAAAGAGGAAGTCGCTACTTATGGGCCCCAGGCTCTGTTTACCGTGAGTATGGTGGAATCCATCGCAACACTAAATCTGAATCCTAGTGATTGGGCGAGTATGTGTCCAGCAGTTTTGCATGGTGGACAATATTTAATGTGGAAAGTAACCAATTAAGAGCTCTGTGTAGAGACAGCTCGTAGACAAGGTCGTGGGGACTTGCAAGGGCAATTATCCAAAGTTATACAGGGCTCAAATGAACCATATGCAGAGTCTGTAGACACTCTGTTACAAACAGCAGGCAGAGTGTTTGGGGATTCAGAAAAAGCAATTCCTTTAAAAAAACAGCATATGAACAAGCTAATAAATGGTGTAGGGAATCAATGAGGCTGTGGAAAAATAAGGATCACAATACCTATTTAAAAATATGCAGAGATATTAATGAGTCAGCTATACAGGGTCAAGTGCTAGCAGGTGCTGTCACTCAAGGAGTAACTCAAGCTATGAGGGCCAAACCCAGGAGCTGTTTTTCATGTGGACAGCCAGGACATTTTTAAAGGGACTGTCCAAACCCAAGGCATAGTACATACAAAAAAAAATACCCGGAGTATGTCCAAAATGTAATAGAGGAAAACATTGGGCAAGTGAGTGTACATTTGTAATTGACATTAAAGGAAAACCACTCCCAAAAAACAAGTTGAGGGGTCCTCGGGCTTGGGCCCCACAAATATTTGGAGCCCTGAAGGAAGGACAGCCAGTGGCGGATCCGATCAGAATGATCCCTCGAACCCATTATCCATTAATTCCCTCATCAGACATACAACAGGAAGCACGGGATTGGAACTCTGTGCTGCTGCCAGAATAGAATTAACTCCAGAATTGGGGGTTCAATTAATACCTACAGGTATCTATGAACCTCTTAAATCGGGGACAGTAGGTTTGCTATTAGGGCACACTTCTGCTGCCCTACGAGGACTTCATATAACACTGGGAGTAATTGATCCAGATTATGAGGGAGAGGTAAAAATAATGGTCAGTTTCCCAAAAGGTATTTCTGTTATAAATCAGGGGGATAAAATATCACAAATACTGGTGATAACCAGTGAACATGACAAATAATTAGGAAAAAAGAATAAAAGAAATAAATAGGGATTTGGATCCACGGGGGAACCTATGACCCATGCTTGCCTTAGATCTAAACACTCACCCCATGTATACTATAAGAATAAATGACAAGGAATTTAATGGGTTATTAGACACTGGAGCTGATCTTAGTATCATATTATTGACCCAATGGCCACAACATTGGCCTCTTCAAAAGGCTGACCAGACCTTACGAGGTTTGGGGGTTGCCTCAAACCCACCCCACAGTGCACATTTATTGAAATGGACAGATACAGAAGGAAATTACAGTACTTTCCGTCCTATGTCTTAAGAGATTTACCCGTTAATCTATGGGGGAGAGACATATTAAGACAATTAAAGATCAAGTTGACTAATGAACATGCACATATTAACCCGATAGCTTGTAATATCTTGGTGAACCAGGGATCTATATCTGGAAAAGGACTGGGAGCACATCCGCAGAGAATAATTGAACCCATCCAAGCTATGAGGAGAAGTAATAAAGAGGGACTGGGTTTTCAGAGGGGGCCACTGAGTCAATAAAAATTACATGGAAATCATAAAAGGCTGTTTGGATACCTCAGTGGCCCCTAATGTTCAAAAGTTACAAGCAGCCCAGGAGTTAGTAAGACAACAACTGGCCTTAGGCCATCTACAACCTTCTACATCTCCTTTAAATACACCTATCTTTATAATGAAAAGAAATCAGAAAAGTGGTGACTCCTCCAAGATCTTAGAGCAATTAATAATCAAATGGTAATAATGGGAGCAGCTCAATCTGGCCTCCCTCTATTGTCTGCTATTCTGAGGGATTGGAGAATTATAGTTTTAGACATAAAAGATTGCTTCTTTTCTATAGCACTTCATAAGGAAGATACGTGTAGATTTGCTTTTACTGTACCAGTTACTAACCACGAAGGACCTGATCAAAGATATGAATGGACAGTATTACCACAAGGCATGGCCAATATACCCACTATGTTTCAGGTCTATGTAGACAAAGCTTTACAACCTATTAGAAAATCTGATAAAGACCTAAAGATCTATCATTATATGGATGATGTCTTATTAGCTCATCCTGATCAAGACAAACATTTTACAGTATATGATGGGCTGGTCATAAATCTTCTTCAATTTGGATTAGAGATAGCAGAGGATAAATTACAGAGTTCTTGCCCCATTACCTACCTTGGTGCCATTATTGACAAAACCTTAATATGAACTCAAAAGGTTAACTTTAGGATGGATAGATTAAAACCATTAAATGATTTCCAGAAACTTTTGGGAGATATAAACTGGTTAAGACCATATTTAAAATTAACAACTGAAGACCTTGGACCATTATTTGATATTCTTAAGGGAAGTGGTGATCCCGCCTCACCCCAGGAAATTACCACAGAAGCTAGAAAAGCATTGTGTAAGGTAGAAGATGCCATTACTAAGGCACATTTAGATTGGGTAGATATAACTAAGCCTATATTACTGATAATCATAGCCACCATAGGAAGTCCTACAGGAGTGTTCTGGCAACAAGGACCTACTTATTGGGTCCATCTTCACTATAGCCAAAAGATAAATCTAGCGAGGTATCCAGAATTAGTGGGAAAGTTAATAGAAAAGGCAATAGCTAATGCTATAGGAATTTTTGGCATTGTTCCAAAAAACATCATCACTCCTTATAAACCAGAAACTATAATTGAGCTCGCACAAGAATCAGAAGTATGGGCTATATGGCAAATGGATGTTACTCATATCCCAGAATTTGGAAATATTAGATACATGCATGTGTCCATAGATACTTATTCAGGATTTATTATGGCCTCCTTATACTCAGGTGAAAAAACAAAAGACATTATAAATCACTGCCTATATACCTTTTCTATTCTGGGCATTCCAAAAACAATAAAAACAGACACTGGTCCAGGCTATACATCCTTAACCTTTAAACAGTTTTGTTCTACATTTGGTATATATCATGTCACAGGTATTCCTTATAAGCCCCAGGGACAAGGGATTATAGAAAGAGCTCATCTATCTATTAAGAACTTATTAATAAAACAAAAAGGGGGAATAGGGGAGTCATATCCACCTAAGAACAGATTATACATAGCTCTTTTTACCTTAAATTTTTTGAATTTGGATAAATCAGGAAAATCAGCAGCTGATCGACTTGCTGCAGTTGACACTGACATAGAGCCACAAGATTTATGGAAAGATGTTGTGACAGGAGAATGGAAAGGACCTTCCCCGGTCTTGATTTGGGGAAGAGGGCATGTGTGCGTATTTCCACAGGAAGAGAAAACTCAATTTGGATTCCAGAAAGGTAAGTCAGAGCAGTTAAGATGGTTTGACAAGATGCAGCCCAGGCCTCTGGGTTTCCTGCTGCTACTGATGATGGGGGTGAGTTTCGTCCAGGGTGAACAGTTCTGGACAATAGTCAGGGTATTGCCTTGACTGGTTCCAGTCTCTCAAGGTGGTGCAGTCTTTCCTCAGTTCTTTTCCACTAATGAATCTACTGGGCAAGCTACCCTTAGGTACACACCCCCATTGGACTCCAAGTTTGCCCAGAATTTATCACTAGAGAATGCATTATGCCTCCCCTTTGGCAGTGGCACACCTTGTGTACAGTTGATCGATCGTACTTTGGCAGATATTACCTTAAATAAAGAAATCAACTCCAATACAAATGTCACTGGTTACATGCCCAAAGCTATTAATAATATACATTTGGTCCTTATGCAGGCCTATGGCATGTATGGATGTAAGCCCCCTGGCTTTTGTAAAAGGAGGGTCTATAAGTAAAGGAAAGTGCACTGATCAAAAGGTTAATGGAGTTAATACTGAAATATATAGAGTGAAACAATTACTTTTTAATATACTCGGTGTGCCTAGCTCTCCCTTTCCTTTTTGTGACTTCTAATAGAACTTCTCTAGACAGTTATTTTTGCAGATCGCACAACAATGCACGGATGGATTCGACGAGCTGGTAACAAGGCTTCCATGGCAGATCCTCACCATGAAAGCCTCTAATGTGGAGGTCAAACCCAGAGGGCTTATCACGGGAGCATTAGATAAACTAACACAATTTGGCACCAAATTTTGGGGACTCTGAAGTCCCACACTAATAAGCATGGGTATGCTTGTGTTGATTCTATTCTACATCTACAAACGCCTCAAAGCCAGTCAACAGACTCATAATGTGATCATAAAATAGGCTATGGCCGCCCTTGAATGGGGACAATCTCCCAGTATATGGCTTTTTATGCTGGATTGGTAGTCAAAGACGTGTAACCAGGGGAAACGCTGTACCAACCTACAAAAGAAGGACCAACCCCGCTTTGGTGTCCTTTGATGACTGATAAGGACAGGATGTTGATTCCCGGGACCTTAGACAGACAGGATCCCTGCCAGCTTCCTTTTCATTTCATATAAGGAAGGGGGAGATGTTGGGGGCTGTGCCATGTGAGCTGCACCGGGATGGCACCTGGCAGCCAGCCAGAGGTTGCTTTGATCACATCTGTGGTGAGGAGGTTGACTAACATAAGCACACCCAGTTGATTTGTCATTGGCCATATCCAATTAAGTCCACACACACAACGCGTGCACAGGTGCTCCCAAGTGCTCCTGACCGTGCCTGATCTTTTTGACCTTTACCATGTTTGGGCAGCTAGCTCCTGGCCTAATCTTTGTGTAATTGGCATCAGCCCTACCCTTCACCTCCTGGAGGGGATATAAGTCGGCTCTCCTCGAGCGCCAGGGGTTCTTGGTTCGAAGTTCCAGGCCCTGAGGTTCGAGGTTCGAGACCCCAGGTTTGAGTTTCCAGTTCCCGGGTTTCCTGATTCATCAATAAACTGTTCCGAATTCAAGAGACTCGCTACTCTTTTGTCCCCCGCCAAACTGACTCCACTGGACAGTGTCAGGAGAGCCCTGAGAGGATCCCGAGAAGGACATCAGAGTAAAACTCCACCTCCTGGACCTTCCTCTGCCCAGCTCCCCATACTGTACCCTTCCAGCAGCCAAGGGATGAAAGATCCACTCACTGCAGCAGAAAGTTCACAGCCCCCACTCATCAGGCTGTGTCCAGGGCTGCCGGAGAGTCACGCTCACTGTGGCCATGACTGGCTTCTGTGTCTCTGTGTTCAGGGTCCCTGGAATTCAGGTGTGTCTTGCAGGCTTCGAGTTTCCCGGCCAACTTCCGTTTCTTGTTCCTGAGGGTGATGGCCCAGAGAGAGGTACAGGTGTGACCAGTGCAGAGCACCTACACTGGCTGGCCTCAGGACACAGGGGCAGCTGACTGTGTGGCACCATCACTCTAAGCTCCCCTGGGGACACGAGGCCAACCCAGTCTCCAGCCTCTTTGCTTGTGCCTCCAGGGGAACCAGCCACCATCTCCTGTAGGCCCAGTCAGAGTGTCAATGTAGAGATTGGCGGCCTTGAGTCTATTCACTGAACTCCACAGAGACCAGGATGATGCCCCAGACATCTGATTATGCAGCATCCAGTCGAGCCTCTGGGTTCCCTGCCTGGTTAACCGGGTCTGAGACAGATTTCTCCCTCCCTGTTCATCCTCTGGAGGCCCAGGATCTGCAAACACCTGCTGCCAGCAGGGAAGGAGTTGGCTCCACAGAGCTCAAGGTCTGAACAAAGCCCAGGCATCTGCTCACTGAGCTCAGGCCCAGGTGGCCTGTTCCCTGGGGCAACTGGACCACTGATCTGTGACTTGCCTGGACAGAGGGATCAAAGTGTGAAGCAGAAAACTTTTAAACTGCTGTGTGGGAATGCATGCCTCATACAGCCAGCTTTATAATTTAATAAAGTGCTTACATCAGGACCTCTTAAGGATTGTTCCCTTCTCAGGCATTTTCTAGATGTCAACCTCTTTTCCAACAAAGAGTTTTACATGGTGAAGGAAACTGCTCCATCATTTCAAAGAAAAATTGCTCCAAATTGTGCAAATCAGCAGCTATTTATCTCTCAGATATTGCTGCTCTTTCCAGCTTAATTTAGATGTTTTCCTACTCCTGTTTGTTTCAGCCCACATCACATGACCCCTGTCATTGCTCAGCAACCTAGGAGTCCTGAGGACTGATCCCTGCTCCTTTGATTCAGACTTCTCTGTCACTGTTTATTCCACAAGCTCTGTTCTCAGTTCTTGGTTTGATAATAGGCCTTGGCTCTGTACACAGAGCTCATCCATTGCTCCTTGGTCCTGTCCAAGGCCTGTCCAAGGTTTTCCCTCATCTCCCCTCTTCTTTACCTGTTTCCAGTTGCACTAACATTGCAGGCAGGATGGACTCCAGGAACCTGGGTGTGCACAGCTCTGAAGGTTTGGTGATAGCCCTGGGCATCTGCATCCCCCAAAGGGAGCAGAGGTCCTCTATGTTGTGCATGGCTGCATTTTTTTAATATGATTCATATTAATTTCTAAACTTGTCTCTCTACCTATGAAGTTTTTTGGTGTATCAGTATTTTCTTAGTCCATAACAAACCATCAGCTCAAGTTCATCCCAGGTGACCTCCCTCTGGTCAACTCAATACCAATTTATCAGGCTTCCTAAGTACCGCTGAAAATTCTCTCCCCTTTTGTGATACTACTTTGGAAGGAAGCAAGTCAGATCTCTAACCTCCCTCAGGTGGAGGCTTGTGGAGTTGGTGAACACCAGGGACCTGTACCAGGCCCTCCTGGGGTTTTCCACCCCAGCTGTCCTGGTATCCAGGGCTCGGGCTGTTTCCTCCCCTCTGCCCAATGGCCCTGCACTGAGGCGACCCATGGGGGAGCTTCCCTGTCAGGGCTCTGAACATTGCAGTCACCAGGACAATCAGGTGGGGGCCTCGTTCCTGTTCCTCAAACTCCTGCTGTTGCTTCCCAAGTGAGGACATGACCAAGCTGCTTGCTCAAAGTGGCAAATGTGTAATGAATAAATAAATACATGAATTTACAAATATAAGCCTCTGACTTCCTGTACTGGTGATGGTAACAAAAATACCTATAATCAATTATGTAACCTTAGAAACAAGGAAAAGAATAGATAAATGGAGAGCAAGTAGATGGAAGAAAGTGATGCAAAGTAGAAGAGAGATAAATAAAATGAAACTAGAAAATCATTGATACCAAACTCTCTTCTCCTGGAAAGATTAACACCTTTGGAAAAGCCTTGTCCACAACAAGAGGGAAGGCAGAGATGACCAGAGTCAGCGGCATGATCACTCACTAATGCATAGATATTTTAAAAGATTGTGAGCGGATATGAAAACATTATGCCATTATTGTTTTATGAGGCCATTTAAATGGAAAAGAACAACTCCAGAAAGACATGAATACTTAAAAGTGACCCAACAACATTTAGAAAAATTAGATTGTATTATAACAAGGAGAGTAGTTTAAAATGCTAAAATAAAGCAAAACCCAGAGGCATGGCTTCATTGGTGAATTCTGTCCCACACTTAGAGTAGAAATATCCCCAGTATTCCAGAACGCTCTCAACTATCACGTCCCCTCTGGCCGCAGAGAGAGACACGACAAATGTCTGAAGCTTTGGAAGTTTATTGTGCACAGTTCCTCTCCTACGCTTCTCTTACCCCTAGCTTCTGCGCACTCCCAGCTTCCCTTCTCCCAGCTTCTTCCACTCCCGCATACAACCTGCTTCCAGCTCAGCTCCAGCCTCTGCCGCCGCCGCTGCCACCGCCGCTGCCGCTTCTTCCGCTTCTTCCGTCCCCCCTCGCTCTCCCACCCACCAGGCTTATATACACTTCAATCAATCAGGGGAGAGTACACGAGATAATCGCGGACAGCTGCACGCACAGGATGGGTACACGAGGGGGGCATGCTCTAGTCACATCGTTAACTAGCCAATCATTGGAATTCGCTGGTTGTTTACTGTATAGCTGGCCGCTTTTGGCTCAGCGTCAGGCGCCATCTTGACCATGCCCAAGCCTGGGGGTCCCGGGAACCCCCACAGATCCCCCTTCTTTAATATTAAACCAAGGCTCGGGACCGTGTCTGTCTTAGGCTGAGTGGTCAGCATATGTCCTTACCCGTCATCAGAGCCTGCAGAGCATGCTGCAGCTCCTGTCTTAGGTCGGTACACAGCCACTTCCTTCATTACCCGTCTTTGACTACCGATCCAGCATCAAGAGCCATACTAATGGGGGGCTGTCGGCCTTTAGGGCGGTCATGGCCTGATAAAAGATAATTTGATCTCTCTATTGGCTAGCTTGCAGATGCATGCCAAAACGAATGAAGAGAAGTAGGCCAAGGCAGAAGAGTACCACCATAGCTCCTAAGCTTGCCCGCTGTTTGACAAATCTATAAACAGAAGGAAAACCATATAGCCATATTAAATACAGAAACAATATACATCCCAATGGAGTTACAATATGGGTAACACAAAAGAGCTCTCAGGGAATAAATGCATCCCAGTCCCAAAAGTTCTTGCAAGGTATCCACTTGTTCTTATAATGAGTCCATTCTCTGATAGAGTCTCTATGGTCTGTAAGGCTGCAGCTGCATTCTCGGCCAAATGATCGTTGTTATGGTTGTGTCAATGCTGCTACTGCAAGGACTGTGGTGGCAATGATCACGGCTGTTGCAATGTCAAAGCCTCTTCTGTTTCTTGATAATAGCACTGGCAATTCTATATCTGCAACAGAAACTAGGACTGGTAGGAAGATAGAAATGTGCAAATTGCACGGGTGGCAAAAGAATCATTCCAGTATTGTGAAAGATAGCACACAGTTAGTGAACAGTTAAGAGGTGTTAGTTGGAAATGTTAGTTGGTAGAAACATAAAAAAGAGGAAATACACAAGCTGACATGGGAGGAAAAGCAATATCACAGCTAGGGTCAGCAGAACGAGTTGCTCTACTCTGGGTCTGATTTGTAGCATGATTCCAACGGCAAAATGCAGAAATTCCTCCTGTTAAAGCAAAGAAAGGTTAGAAATATCCTTGTCACCAAAAACAGCACGACCTGAAAAATCATCAGTAGAATTGACAGACTTGTAGAGAAATTGGTGAAAAACAAGAAAAGGAAGGATAAGAAATATGTTAATTAGAAGTGAAAAATATGGCCGGGCTAACAATGGCCCATAGGTTCCAGGTTTGCCTTTCCGTCTGAGTTTTTGTTATTGGAGGAAGGCTCAGACTCGCCATTGTGAGGAGGAGCAGCATCACTTGCATGCTGTAAAACTCTGATTAGCCTTTCTGGAATCCAGACTGGAGTCTGTTGATCCTGTGGGAAAATACAAACAGACCCTCGGGCCCAATGAAGGACTGGATCCGGTCCTTTCCAACAACCTGTCAGGATATCTTTCCATTTTGCCCATACTTGAGAAGTATTATGGGGATTATAATGTCGATCAGCTGCAGAATGGCCATCCCTATCCAGAGATAAGAAATTTATAATGAAAAGAACTAAATTAAGTTTATCTTTAGGAGACTTGTAGGAGGCTCCTATTCCCCCTTTTTGTTTATTTAAACATTTTTTTAAAGTAAGATGTGCTCTTTCCACAATGCCCTGTCCCTGGGGATTATAGGGGATGCCAGTGACTAGTTGGATGTTAAATGTTTGTAAAAACAACCGGAAGCTTTTAGAAGTATAAGCAGGACCATTATCTGTTTTAATAACTTTAGGTATGCCCCAGCCAGCAAATGCTTGTAGGCAGTGTTGAATGACATCTTTCACCTTTTCTCCAGAATGAGCAGAAGCCATAATGACCCCTGAAGCGGTGTCTACTGACACATGTACATACTTAACAGTACCAAATTCAGAAATATGGGTTACATCCATCTGCCAAATATGACCAGGCAGCAGTCCCCTAGCGTTAACTCCAAAGGATTGTACTGGGATTAAAGGAGCACAATGTTGACAATTTTTTACTATTTGTCGAGCCATACATTTAGATATAGGAAATTTTCTACTCAAAGTAGTGGAATTTACATGAAATTTTTCATGAAAGAGTTTTGCCTGTTCCTCTATGGAAAAAACAAAAATTGATTTGGTGGCCATATCTACCAAGTCATTAGCATTGGCCAAAGGTCCTGGTAAATTAGAATGAGCTCTAATATGTCCTACATAGAATAGATGTTTACACTGTAGGATAAGGTTTCGTAGCGTAGTAAAGTAAGAAGCTACCGTGGACATGGAAGAAATATGGGGTACCGTTTCAAGAACCTGTAAAGCATTAACGATATATAAGCTATCAGATAGAAGATTGAATGGCTGATTATCTGCTAATTTAAAGGCTAATATTACAGCTGCAAGTTCAGTAACCTGTGCGGAGTTGGGTGGAACTATTATGGTGTGAAGTTGTTTACCGATAAGTACTGCACCTACTCCATTTTTGGAGCCATCAGTAAAAATGGTTACACAATCTTTAAGAGGCTGGACACTAGTCACTTTTGGAAAAACTATGGGAGTATTTTTACAGAATTGAATTCAGGGATGTTGGGGATAATGGTTATCGAACTGAGCTGAAGTGGTACAATATAATACTGACCAATCATCATCATTATTAATTAGCCATTTAATTTGCTGAGTGGAATAAGGAGTTATAATAATAGACGGATGGATTCCAAAAACAGTAATGCAAGATTCTATTCCCTTGAATATTACCTGAGCAATAGCTTGGGGATATGATTGCAATGTTTTAGCCGGAGAGCTAGGGAGATTTATACTTTGCAGAGGTCCTCCTTGCCAAACTATGCCAAAAGGGGTATGCTTCTCTGAGATTATGATTAAACTTAATGGTTGAGTAGGATCACAACGATCAACGTAACACTGCTGAAGTCTATTCTCTACTAGCTGTAAGGATATCCGTGCTTCAGGAGTAAGTTTCCTGGGGGAATTCAAGTCAGGATTACCTTTTAATATATCGAATAAAGGTTTTAATTCCCCTGTGGATAATTTTAAATAGGATCTGATCCAGTTAATGTCACCTAAGAGTTTCTGAAAATCGTTCAAGGTATTCAATTGATCTGTCCTGATGGTCAACCTTATTGGTCTGACTGTAGTAGCAGTGAGCCTTGTACCCAGATATTCTTGGATCTCCTCTAATTGTAATTTTTCAGGGGCTATCGTTAGTCCTCTCTTTTCTAATGCTTGAGTTATAAATTGTAATGCTTCTAACAAAACTTCTTTTTCTGGATGGCAAATAAGTATGTCATCCATATAGTGATAAATCAACAATCTCTTAAACTTTTGTCTAGTAGTTGTTAACGCTTTATCTACGTATATCTGACATATAGTAGGACTGTTAGCCATACCTTGAGGCAACACAGTCCATTCAAATCTCTGGTCAGGCTGAGTGTGATTAAGAGAGTGCAAAGTAAAGGCAAATCTCCAACAATCATTTTTGTGTAAGGGTATAGAGAAAAAGCAATCTTTTAAATCCAGAATAATAGTAGGCCAATTTTTTGGTAGTGCAGTGACAAGAGGGAGTCCACATTGGACGGGTCCCATAGGGTACATTTGTTCGTTTATGGCTCTTAAATCCTGTAACAACCTCCATTTTCCTGATTTTTTCTTTGTTAAGAATATTGGAGTATTCCAAGGAGAGGTAGAATGTTGTAAATGACCTGCTTGAACCTGCTCTTGTACTAACTTATGAGCTGCCTCTAGCTTTTCTTTTGTTAGGGGCCACTGTGGAATCCAGCGAGGCTTATCATCTTTCCATATTATAGGGATTGATGGTTTATCAGTGGCCCCTAGGAAAAACCCAATCCATGAGAATCATTTTTTGGTGGAGGTAAAGGCAGTGGTTGGGTAGATCCTTGGCTATGTCTTCCTAATCCTTTTTTATCATCATAGTTCATATTTTGTAACATATTTCTTATAGGAGTCCCTTGGTAAATCTGGTCAGTGGTGAGTTTCATATCCATTTGCTGCAGGACATCTCATCCCCATAGGCTAATAGGAACATCACAGACATATGGCTGAAATATTCCTGTGTGTTCCTCTGTATCTTTCCACGATAATGAGGAAGCACTTTGATTGGGGCTCTCTGCTACTCCTAAGCCTCTCAAGCTCTGAGCTGCTGTGATCAATGGCCAGTGCTTTGGCCAGACTATTGCGCTAATAATACTTTTGTCTGCTCCCGTATCTAATAAACCTGTAAATTCCATATTTCCCACTTTTAATTTTAGGAGGGGCCTCTGTCCCATATCCATAGTAAGGTTTATTAAAGTGGTTCCTGTTGATCCAAAACCTCCTTGTCTTTTATTTGTATTTTTACTGAGCCACAAAGAATGTTGACTGGGCAATATAAGCATTTGTGCAATGTGATCCCCTGGAGAGATGACCATAATTCCTTTTGGTGAAGAGACCAAGGCTTTTATTTGTCCAGTGAAATCAGGATCAATAACCCCTGGGTGTACTATGAGTCCTTTTAGTGTTGAGGAACCTCTACCTAGTAATAGTCCTACACTGTTCTGTGGGATTTTTTCATGCCAATCAGTATCAATCATCTGCACCCCCATATCTGGGGTTAGTATGAGTCTGGAGGTGGCACAGATGTCCAATCCGGCACTTCCTGAGGTGGCCCTGCACTCCCCTTCTCTGTGGGAGGATACCACCGTCGGGGAACTTGTTGAATTACCCCGTATATTTGTTGCGGGCCCCGGGGAGGGCCCTGTCTCCCGTTTTTTTGAAGTTCAGGATTCAACCCTAGGAAATTATCCTCCCTATCTCTAATAGGCTGACAGGCACTATTCCAATGACTTCCTCTTCTGCATCTTGGACATAGCCCTGGGGCATAAGGTGTAACAGATTTTACTATAGTTATCTCTTATCTTTTGTTAGGGCATTATCTCCTTGCTGATTTTGTGCATCTATTGAAGCGTATTGGCCTTCTCATCTCAACATTTCTATCGGGAAACCTTGCCACTATGTTTCTGCAAGCAGTTTCAACAGCTGAGCTCTCCAATTAGCCATTGTTCTCCAAATAACACTGCTCTGCATAGTCTTAACTGCCTCTTTAAAGTTTTTTCTAATGGTTGATGGTATCTCCACTTGCTCCTCAAATACGGGCAGGTTCTACAGATTTTGAAGCTCTTTTATTAGGCTTAGGTTTCTCCAACCTTTTTCCCTTGTTCTTAAGTTTTCACTACCACTTGGTTATTCCTTTTGGGGGTTCTTTGTGTTAGACTTAGTTCCCTTTTTTCCCTTGTTCTTAGATTTCCCGAGCAATTATTCTGTAGGTCACCACCACTCAATCTTTCCTCACTTTATTCTCTTTAAGCGTTCTTTTCTGTTACTATTAAACCCTGTTCATGAAGATTCCCCCTTGTGGCACACTGAGCAGCTTTTCTTACTTAGCTGTTTTTTTCCCTTTAATGGCGTCCCATTGTTTTTTAATGGTTCCCTGAGGGGTTGCTGCATTCAGACCCCATTGTTACTAATTTAAATAGCTTTAGTTATGGCAATTACAATAACAAACAGTGGCCTAGCTGCCAGGAGCAACAAAATTACTGAAGGGAAAACTATCAAGTGCGCATTAAAATTTTTATAGTGGCTTTTCACGTACTACCTAATTGGACCGCTCCAAGCGTGTTTCTGCTTTCACTTTAATTAGATCGCGTTCCACGCGCCAGGACCGCTGATGGCGTGTCCCGATACCCCCCCCGACCCGCGTTCTACGCGTTAGGATCCCGGTACCCCTCAACCCGCGTTCCACGCGTCAGGACCGCTAATGGCGCGTCCCGATACCCGCGTTCCACGCGTCAGGACCCCAATACCTTTCAACCCACGTTCTACACGTCAGGACTCCAGATACCTTTCAACCGGACCGCACTCCGCGTGTCCCCAGGACCGCCAATGGCGCATCCTGACACCCTTTTTTTTTTTTTTATAACCGGTTAAACTTGTATACAAAAAAAAAAAATTTCAAATATCTTACCTTGTTTTCTTTTATAAGGCCTTCATCTTTCCGGGTTTCGGCACCAGTTATCACGTCCCCTCTGGCCGCAGAGAGAGACACGACAAATGTCTGAAGCTTTGGAAGTTTATTGTGCACAGTTCCTCTCCTACGCTTCTCTTACCCCTAGCTTCTGCGCACTCCCAGCTTCCCTTCTCCCAGCTTCTTCCACTCCCGCATACAACCTGCTTCCAGCTCAGCTCCAGCCTCTGCCGCCGCCGCTGCCACCGCCGCTGCCGCTTCTTCCGCTTCTTCCGTCCCCCCTCGCTCTCCAACCCACCAGGCTTATATACACTTCAATCAATCAGGGGAGAGTACACGAGATAAACGCGGACAGCTGCACGCACAGGATGGGTACACGAGGGGGGCATGCTCTAGTCACATCGTTAACTAGCCAATCATTGGAATTCGCTGGTTGTTTACTGTATAGCTGGCCGCTTTTGGCTCAGCGTCAGGTGCCATCTTGACCATGCCTAAGGCTGGGGGCTCTAGAAACCCCGACACTCTACCAGAAGGAGAAAGGCCTTCCCAACGTGTTCTATGAGGACACTTCACCCTAAGACCAAAGCCAAAGACCTGGCAGGAAAGAAAACTGAGAGTGTCATTAGGTCTTTTGCTCCTTGTCCCCACAGAGGGGTCTGAGGATCCCTGGGGGAGAATTCCTTCACCAGAGAGCCCCTCAGGCAGCTGCCTCCACCCCAGGAAGCTCTGAAGACCCCTCCAGGCTCCTCCTTGTCTGTGCATCTCTGCAGTGCAGGCAGTAGTGGGAGGTGAATTTGCTGTAAGACGGGATAAATCCTGACATCACTTTGCCTTGGTAAGACTCACATAAACTTTCTACCCCAGTGCTGTCACTCACTCTTTGATAATGAAAATCTCACTCATTTAAACACTACCCTCCACACTTGCAGAGGGAAGTGTGACTTCCAGCTTAACCCCTCAGTAATGGAGAGTGTTCCTACTGAGGTTAAAGGATCATGCCTTCAACTGGCTGTTCCTCAGTACGAGTCTGTCTTTAGCTTCCCAAAGCCCAGGGTTCTATTCAAACCAGCCTGGATGGAGTCCTGCAGAAATCCTAGTTGGAATGTGCAGAGAGCTGAGTTCTTTCAGCTGCATAGGTCCATGCTGGGCTGCTTACTGTGGTTTCCTTCTCTGGATGGAATCCCTGCCTGGCTTCATGGAAACATCCCTGAGGATGTCCAGTTCTGGTTCACACTGGAGCTGGGTCATCAGACATGGCCATGAGGGATGGGAAAGGTCTTGGAGCCACTGGCAAGACAGGGGGCAGTGTGTGGGCTGGGATGATCTGATGGACAGTCCATGTGGTCATCCCTGACCTTTTCACAGAGGACACTGACCTGCTACAGACAGGAGCACACTGCCAGGAGGCCTTTCCTTGTTAACTAGGTCAAATGAAACCCAGAAATAAAGTGAGACTGTGCCCCAGGAGCTCAGGAAAACTCAGAATCCTGCCTTCCTAGATACCTGAACTCCTGCATGGAAGGACCAAGGGGTCCATAAGCCAAGGCTGCCTCACCTACCTGCTGATTTGCACGTTTCCTCTTGGAAACCACAGACCTCTCAGCCAATTTAAGGGTTGCCCTAGGGTTAAGGGGTGAGTTCAGCCTGAGGCAGAGCTCAGAGGGCACTAGGAACCTTCAGGCTCAAATGCTCAGCTTCCTGCTGCTCAGTGTCTCAGGTAAGAAAGTGAAGCTCAAGAGCAGTGTCCACTTTCCCGTATGAGTTAGTTTAGGTCTGACCCAGGGTCTTTGTCTCAGTTGCTTCTGCACCAAGTGGTATGAAGACAGCCTTGTGTCTCTACTTCTCCTAATTTCTATCTCTTTTCTTCTCTACCCCATGAACATAGTGTCCAATGGAGACATTGGGCTCACGCAGTCTCCATGTCCCTGGCTGCCTCCCAAGCAGAGAGGTTCACCATCACCTACAGGGCCAGCTCCAACGTTGGTACCCACTACTTGCACTGGTACCAACAGAAGTCAGTGACCTTGCATGGCTCCTGATCTCTCGCACTTCCACCCTGGCCTCCAGCGTCCCCACTTGGTTCAGCAGCAGTGGGTCTAGGACCTCCTACTCAACACTATCAGCAGTACAAAGGCTGAAGATGTTGCGACGTCCTACTGTCATCAGGGTACAGCGTTCTGCCACATGGTGCTGCAGACTTGAACAGAAAACCTTCAGGTTTTCAGGGCCCAGCTGCTTCCTTTTAAGAGAATGGGGCAAGTTCCAGAGCAATCTGTCATAGAGGCTCCGTCCTGCTCTGCAGAGGAGCCAAACTGATTTCAGCTCAAGGGCCTTTGACTCCTGGACAAGAGGTAATTGCAGATGTGCAGATGGGACCACGTTCCAGAGGGCCCTGTTTCTATTGAGTAGCACAGAGGAGAGTCTGAGAACCCTGGGGCAGAGCCTGAGGGGGCATCAGGAAGGAAGTTCCTGGCTTCTGACCCAGTGTGCATGGACAAGGAGGAAATGCCCTTCTGAGGGGTTTCCTGTTAGTGAGGAGCAATTGTGGAGAGACACCCCCTGCCCCAGAACAAAGTGACCCATCACAGAGCACCCATGGACCCAGGGTGAAGATCTGTGAGGTGAAGCCATTATCGCCTCTTCTTTTGGGGATGCTGAAGGTAAATTTCTGCATGATTCTGTAAAATGTGTGTCACTGTGGAAGTGGGCAGGACAAACCCCCAAACATGAGAATGTGACAGAGTTTCCAAACATGACAGAAGGAGTGTCCTCGTCCTTGTCCTTATTCTGTGATTCCTTACCAGCCCTTCTTTGGGGATGCTGTGGCCGTGGTGAGTATGTGGCACAGGCCTCTTGTCAAACAACGTGTGCACAGGAACAGTGTCTGAGGCAGCGACATGGGCCTCTGCACCCCACCTCATTTGCTGAGTGACAGGAAGGCTGCCAGATGCCCTTGTCCACCTAAGAGGCATTTAGAAAACTTCAATGTGTCTGAATACTTCTCAAAATTGAAATAGAGGACATGAAGGTCATATGTAAGGAGAGAATGTTTAGTGGGAGGCATGGGTTCCGGTTAGCGGTTAGCACATCATGAGGCATGGGTCCTGGTTAGGACATCATGACAGAGCTCAGCTGAAAGGTAACTCTAAATTTTCTCTCCCTTCTCAATAAAATCTGCTCACACAGAACAATTAACTAAAGCAATGGCGTGGCCAGGAGACACCTGCTTGGTCTCTTCAGGAATTAAACAAAGAGTCTTCAATGGAGCTTTCAGTTTTATGAGGATTCAGAAAAATTCTAAATGCTGGGAAAATTTTGTTTGGTTAGTCAAGAGATGCAAGCCCAACACTCTCTGTGCCCAGGACATTGTTCCTATGAATCAGAGAGATGGAATTAGGTACTTTCTAGAATCCTTTCTGCCCAGGTGGAAAGCACAGGAATCCCACTGAGGACTGCTGTCCCCGACCTCACAGAACTGTGCACTGCATGGGTTCTCTGTTCCTGTCATTCCCAGCAATGATTGAGATCCTGTGCTCTCTCCTCACTGCCTCATTGCTGACCGCTGAATTCTTTGCCACTCACCTCCTGCTAAGGACCAGGAGTGTCCATCCAGGTATTCTCCTTGCTGACTCAAGTGTGGGAGGCATGAACCCCAGCAGGCAGACTCACCAGGCCTCCATGAAAGGAAGGGGACTTCCTTCTGCTGAACCAGGGAACACAGGAAACATCCCTGGGTCCAAGGATCTCTCTGAATCCAGCCATGGAACTGAGATACACAGCAACCAGGATGTTCTTTGCCTCTATGTAGAAAACCCCAGCCGAGCACATTCCCTGTAACCACTGCCTCAATAGCATCCTTCAGCTTAGATCCAGGGTTTCCTGATGTGCCAGAAATGTGCAGTGGTTTCTAACTAGATGCAGCCCACGGCAGGTTCTGAATAATTTAGGGTGTTCCCTAAACCATGTCTAGGAGTCCAAGGGGGCATCCCGAATTTCAATGAACTCATGGAAACCATGTGGGTCTGCAGAGGTTGAAAGGTTGCTTTCTCTAGAATTGAGTGGACACAGTGAGGCCTCTGCCTTTTCTGATGTAGGGCAGAGATCAATTGTTATTGAGATCAAGATGGGAGGTGGGTGAGAACAAGTCAGAGACAGATTTGAAAACAAAATCTTTTTTATTTTTATATTTTTATTATGTATTTCAAAGGAAAATGTCCAAAAGAACAGGATATTTGAAGGGAAAATTATTAGGGAGGATGAAATAGGATATTTCCAGAGGAAACTGGCTGTGCCTTGGCCTGTTAGGTATAGGCCCTTCCAAGTCTGCACTGTGTAACTCTTGAAAATAACAATAATGCATTTATTCCACTCAAAATGACACTGTCTAACCTGCTTCCTTGCTTTAAAATGAGGTTGAAGGCACAGGATTACTGGGACAATCTACCCATACCTCCTCTTAGACGTATTTCTTGTTTATTGCATTGAAGATCTCCATGACATCCAGCATTGTCCCTAAGACAACCCTGGTTCTCCATGGTCCTCTTCACATTAGTTGGCTTGGTGCAGAGGGAGCATCCTCTCAGCTCCCGTGGGGATGGTAGACCACAATCCCCGAGTTGTCCTGTGCCCCAGACCGTCCTGCAAGGGTAGACCTAGTAATGCAGCTGAGGAGGAAGAACTTCAACAGAAGGTCTGCTCATTGAGCCTGTCCTTCAGGCCCCAGCTGAACCTGCTTTGCATAGTCCTTCCCCAGAGGGCCCCACCCCTCACAGGCACTATTAATAGATGAAAATAAGAGGAGACAGGTGAGCTAGAGGGAGGCAGGCACTCTTGGCAAGATGGGGCCACCCACCCAGCTCCTGTGCTTTCTGCTGCTCTTCATCTCAGGTGAGCCAAGGAAGGGGAAATGTTCCATGAGACTCCTTCCCGTGGATGTTGTCAGAGGGGACCAGAAGACCACACCACACTAGGCTTGTGCCTGAGACAATTAGTCTCCCAGAGAAAGGAATTCTTCCCCCAAAGGTTCTTGACCCCATTCACCTGGGTTAAGTTTGTTCTGTACTTAGGCTGACTTTGACATGTCTTACGAAATTACAGGTTTGAAAATGAAACAGGCCCTAACCCAGTCTCCAGCTCTCCTGGCTGTCTATCCTGGGGAAAGAACCATCATCACCTGCATAACCAATCCCAAGGAGAACACCAAGTTTTTGTGGTATCAGCAGAAACCAGGCCAGGTTCCCAAACTCTTGGTGCACAGCACATCCACCCTGGCTTCAGGAGTCCCAGCCCGGTTCAGTGGCAGGCAGGCAGGAGCAGATTTTACCCTCAGCATCAGCAACGTAGAGACAACTGATACTGGCAACTATTACTATGTTGAGTGGCCAGGAGACCACAGTGATACAGCCCCGAACAAAAACCCTCAGAGCTGCAGACAGCAGCTGTGCCCTCATGATGCATGAAGCGCAGGGTCCTGGGTTAGTGCAGCTCCTCCAAGGAGTTCCTTTTGTTCTTCCATCTGCAGAAACACCTGCTGATGGAACACAACCTCCTCAGACTGCTCTTCCAGAAAGAAGGTGGTAGAGCAGGTTTGGTTCCTGGGTGATTCCAGCAGGATGTTAGACATGGATCATGAGGTGTGCTTTGACTGAGAGTCTTCTACTCCATACACCTCTTCACGGAGACCTGAGGACACAGCAGACATCATGATGGGATCATTCCTCTCTAATGGGAATCTGAGTCATGGAAATCATATTCTCATTCATTATAATCATAATCAAAGGTAAATTCTAAGCTGAAGGTGCCCTTGAGAGAACCTGAGTTCAAACACTCATTCACACACCTGCCAGGGTGAGGCACGAGACAGAAGTTGAAGAAGAGAGCGGTTATGCCTCCACTGGACAAACCCATGGCCCTCTCCCTCTAAAGTTTCTGCCACCTGCCAACACACCATGGGCTGGGGGCCCAGCTTTAACACGTGGGCATTTGGGGACCTTTATCCAAACCACAGCTCAGTTTACAGGTTGTCCCCTGTGCCACCCAGAAGAGCAAAGAGCAGTTGAGTTCAACTTGTCCTGATTCAGAATAATGTCTTCTCCTGTGTCAGTAGTAAAAAATGAGGACAAGATGACCTGAAATTCCAGCGTTTGTAAGTCATAGTTCTCAGGAAAATGGAAGCAATGGGGTGCACAGATTTATGTCACCTAGAGGCTGCTGTGAGCACCAGCTACACAATGAAGGAGTTAGAGGAGTCCCTGATGTCTCCTCTGCTGTGCCTCCAGAAGCACACTGAGCAGCTGGGCCACACGCGGCAGGAGGTGTGTGCTGGGGCTGCACCACCCTGGGAGGAGCTTGGGTCACTTGGGTACAGTACTACTCTCCAGCTTCCTCAGCCTGCACCCTGAGGACTGCTGGCGTGACGTCTGTCCCTGATCCACTGCCACTGACCCTATCTGAGCTCCAGAGACCTGCTTGGAAACATGGTCTATTAGGCCCTGTGGAGCCCGGTCTGCCTTCAGGTCAACAAACTAGAAATAGGCTATTCTGTCACTGTGAAGGAGGCTCTGCCTGAACCTGCAGGAGGTGGAGGCTGGCTGTCCAGGGCTGACGGACAGGGAGAGGGGATTCTGGGTCATCATGATATCTCTACTGGATCCCAAAATAATGACAGAGAAAAGCAAGGTCATGTACATCAGAAGCCACACTCGAGAAGTGTTTTATGTTTAAGTTTAAATCAATTTTTGCGTGTGATATTTTGATTATTATCACCCAAATATTCAGTTTCAAAACAGAAGTCAAATATGCAAAGTCTATTTTCTCTCAGATTCACCCAGCATCATCTCCTACTTTCTGTTTCAGTCTTCACCAAAGCTCCTTGCTAAGCCTCAGCAGCCCCATCTGTAGCACAAGACCAGCACTCCTCCATGTGGGCCCCAGGGCTCACCTCCCTCCCCTTCTCCTTCCTCATCCCCTCTGTCCTCACCAGGGATCCAGAGCAACAGCAGCCCCAGGAACTGAGCAGGGAGCCTCATTTTGAGAAGGTGAGCTGAGGAGACCTGGTGAGTGAAGGCCAGATTAGAGCTGAGCTTTTATGTCAGCCTTGCAGGCAGGTCCTCCCCAGGGAGCAGCATGCAAATGTCCTGGTGGGTGCTGGGTGGCGGAGTCAGTGGGGTGAGTCTGACCTGTCAGAAACTTAACATGAAAGACTATCTGTTAGGGTAGTCTCAGCAGGAGAAAGAATATTGTTTACACTTTCTTCCTGCTTTTCCTTGGAGTTTTCCAATTCTTCATTACTTTTCCAGACACATTTTATATATTTTTTAAACAATTTTGAGCTTCCATAACCCTGTGGTGAGTGTTATTTCCCTGTTGACAGTAGTATGAATCCTCAAGGTTTGATTACTTGTTGGTGATGTAATACACACACACACCCAAGGGCAGAGGCTCAGGTGTGCACCTGGATGGAGTGAAAGGCACACCCCTGACCCAGGAGGAGCTGTGAAGATTTCCTTTCTCCTGCTGCCTGCTGCTGCCTCCTCTCCATCAATGACCTCCCAAGGCAAGTCCATCCTCAGATCTAGCTCAAGTGCTTGGGCTCTCTTGAAGTTGACCTTCATGTAAAATGAAGTGGTGCTTTGTGTCCTTAACCTCCCTTGTTTCCTTGCTATCTTGAACCCTTCTTTCCTCCCTGTGGACTCTAGACCTTGGCTCTGGTCACTTCCTAGGATGCTAGAGGGCTTCCTCTGGGGTTTCAGGTATGGCTGTCTGCCAATGATGTCTCTTCATTTATATAGATCTGCCTGCATTTTTAAGGTCTGTTTTCTTGCGTGTGGGATTCTGACTTTCCTTTGGACATCTGTCACTCCATGGTCACTCCTTTGGATATCCGTCACTTCAGTGTCCCTTGTTTACACTGACAGTTGACCAATGGCTTTGTGGTTGAATACAGAGTCTGTTTTCTCTGGTTTATTGCAGGTTTTCACTCAGTTCTCCCTTTTGGCATTTTAGCTGTAGTGTGCGTTTAGAGACCTTATTCTGTTTATTCTGAGCAGGTTGCTATGATATACAGATGAATGTGCTTCATTGCATTTGATAGGCTTTTGCAACATTTCCCCAAATGTATGAATATTTAACATTTAAGTATTTGAAATCACAAGCTGCGTCTTTTTAAGGAAACTGGCCCAAATATCCACAAGAGACACAGCTTTGAGTTCAAGCAAAGGTTTACTGACAGAGAGTCTGCCAGGCTGCCCCTCTGCAAGGATCAGCAACCTGCAGGAAAAACTTGTAAACTGTATAGTCATGTACAATGGAGTAGCTAAAAGATAACTGGTCTGGACCTGTGACTGTTAAGTGATGTCTCTGCTGTGGTTTTGGTTATTGGACTCTTTGACTGGAGGGTGTTATGCCTCGTTGGGCAGGTGCTGTTTTTCAAAATGGAGTTACCTTGGCCTAAAAGACCTAACAGGTCTCACTCCAGTGCCCATCAAAACCAAATCCACCCTCTTGACCACCAGCGGCTGCCCTCCTCTTGGTGGTATTGCAGCCCAACACCACCGAGCTGAGTGTGGAAGGACTGAATCCCAGAACACAGGCCACAGACCCTGCTACTGCTACCCAAAGCCCTAGTGCTTTACAGGAGTGAACACTAATCAGTCTGCTTTATTCCTGAGACAACTTCCAGAGAACTGAGTCATTCTTCATGATTTCAAAATCTTTTTCCTTATTTTTATGCTTATATTTTTGTCTACTTTGTTGAAAGGATGCACAGAATTGTTGATGGTAAAGTAGCTGAAAAACATTTACTAGTGAGTTGAAGAGCCTTGCTGAAAGTCCTCCTGAAGGGTAGAGTTGGCAAACTCCGTCAATGACATAACACCTGTGAGAACAGAATGGGGCTGGAGCAGCTCAGTGGCAGAGCAGTCGGGCAGCATGTGCATGACTGGTGTTTCCATCAGCAGCACTAGAATGGAAAACTTAGGGTTTGGGCTTGGTGCTCTGGTAACAAGGAGGAACTAGACTCTAAACGCATGCTCGTTGAGCTCCAATCTGGAGACTTCTCAAAATCAGAGGTGTGCACAGCAGTCTTTTAAAACATTCTATGTAAGTAATAGGATTAAAAATAAGTCAATGCACTGGAGATAATGGGCCAGGGACAGATTCAAACACAGAGTCACAAAGAGAAATTGCATGTGGGAGAGGAGGAGACAGCATGAGCTGGGGACTCACACAGAAGACTCCTGCTCTCTCCATCACTTAATTATTCAACTTCACCTTTAAGTTTATTCTGAAATATTTTTAGATGTGAAAAATTTCAAAAAATACAAAGCCAGAGGACAGGAAACAGACGAGGGCTGGAGGGAGGTGAGGCTTCTGTTCTGCGCTCTGCAGGAGCTCAGCTCTGCTGCTTCTATGAGCAGCCACAAGAAGGAAGCCTGAGGTGCAGTCACAGGGCTGGGCAGCAGAGGGACCTGCTGACTCCCTGACTTGATGGCTGCACACTGCACCTTGCTCTGGACCCCAGAGGCTCCTCAGTGACTGTGCACAATCTCTAGGTGCCAATCAGAAATAAAACCATGCCAACAAATCTCCCCTGTATCCTCCTCAAGCTTCCCCAGTGTTCCCCTTTCCCAAAAGCACAGTGTGGTTATGCAAATGGGAAATTAGCCTGCACTCAGTGCTGCTGCTGAGTCTGCAGTCCAGGATTTTATCTCACTGGTTTTCTTTACAGGGATGCAAATTTTGTTCCTAGACCAAAGTCAGAATTCCTTATTTGGTTTAGTTTATTTTCCTACCAACTGTGACAGTTTTTTGTACTTTTCTTTTATTACCTTGACACTTCTAAAGGGTACTGATAAGGTTTTGTTCAGAAGGTCCCTATGATTAGGTTTTTCTAGTATTTTCTGTTGATCAAAGTCACACGCTGCATGTTGATGGCAGTGTTTCAGAAGGAATGCTGATTCCCACTGCATCATATCAGGGGATACACAGTGATGATGTGACATTACTGGGGAGGATAAACCAACAGGACTATGGAGCACTGTGTGAGGGACAGGAGGTCAGGAGGCCTCCCTGGTCACAGGCTCGCTACCATTAGGAATAGTCCACTTCGAGCTGAGCTTGTCTTTTTCAAATTCAGTTCTTTTTAAAGCTGGTCTCCAATAATGAATCATGAAGAAACTGAATTGTGTTCATTCAAATGACAAATGATTCCGTGAAGGACACTGATGGCTGGAATAATGACCCTGGAGCAGGAAGAGAAGAGCGGGCTGAGTACACACAGGGAGTCCACTAGAGAAGAGCGCTGGCTGAGTCAAGGATGTGGGAAGCACATTGACATTTCTACCACTGGTGTGTTGCTGAAGCCAAATGGACAGACAGAGCATGCAGAGTGCTTCTCCTAAGAGGGGGTGAGGGGTGGGGCTGGCCCTGGTGACATTGGGCCACATACTGGGAGTCACACAAGGACAACAAGCCATCACTGCAGAGGAGAAATGGACATGCCTGGTGAACAGTCCAGGGCAGGAAGCTGAGGCCACAGGCAGCACAGACTCAGCTCTCATTGTAACAGTGGCCCTCATGGCCTTGTGAACATAGCTCTGAGGGTTACATTTAAAAGGGAAAAGATTTTCTTTACCTCTTCTCCCTGAGCTATCTTTGCTATCTCTGCTCCACAGGAAGGAGACCTCTGCCAGAGGACCTGGGAAGTGCCTATCTCCCAAATTAACAAGTGAATCAACACACCATAGGGACCTGGGACTCCTGTGGGGCACACCTGGAATGTGGCCTTCGAAGAGATCCTTTAAGAGCCCCCTGAGCCTCTGGATGGGGAGAATCACAGACTCTGGAGAGGAGTCCCCTCTTCTTCTCTTTTTCCTTTTCTGCAAACAGAGTCCTCCTTATTGATTTGGCATCAGCACTGGGGACAAGGACCAAGCATTAGGTTCCATCTCCACAATGCCTCTCTGGTCACACACTCACTTTCATTTACTACTGTTGAGACTTACTTCTGAGACATAAATTCTGTGATCCTCTCTGAAGAATCTGTAACTGCGTGTATCTGGAAATCTGGAAATCTGTGGTTTTCCTTGTTTTCAGTTTCTGATTTGATAATCAATGGGATTTTGCTCTTAGATTGTTACTGAATGCAAAAACATAGTGGAGATGAGAGACTCTTCTAAAACGTATGAGCAAAGAAGAACTGCCAGGTATTTAAGGATAACTCAACTCCTTAAGGAAAGATGTGATGTGTCTGGGACAATGGTGAAGAGCTGAGCCTGTGGCACTAAAGATTAGGAAGGAGGACACCAACTCATCAGGAGAGCAAGCCGCAGGGAAGGTCCAAATGTCCCTCCTCTCACTTTAGCAGCTCAGACTCCCCTGTCAGGTTGTCTGAGAGCAACTCCTGAGCGGCAGCCAGACCCTGAGGACCCTCCTGCTCCCCTCCTAGGCTCCCTGGTACCTCCATCTCAGCCCAGCCTGAACCTCCTCTGAGCAGGCAGCTGGCCCTCATTGCATGTTGTGTTGGGCCTTCCCCATGGAGGTCCCCTGAGTGTCCTGCCCACAGTAGAGTGCAGCACCTCCAGCCCACAGCAAGACTGTGTGGGTCATCAACCTAACCCAGGCCCACTCCAGGGAAACAGGCTGGGACCTGGGAGCCCTGGTGACAGCCCAGGGAGCTGGCAGAGGAGGCAGTGTGGCTTCAGCAGGAACCAGCTCAGCGAGGTGCTTCCAGCACTGTGGCTGGGCTGAGAGGCCTTGCAGGGTGTGGAGATGCTCCCTCCTGTGGGCACAGACAGGAGGGAGGCAGACTGAGTCAGCATGGCAGCCCCCCAAGAAATAAAGGGAACAGGGAAACAAACCATTGTGAATTGTGAACATGATCACAGAACAAAAACTTGGATGGAAAAATTTCCATGCATCAGATTCAGGTATTTTTCACATAAATACAAAGCATTACATCACTTGTTCCTAAGGTGCTAGGCCCTGTCATGTGGATCAATGTCCAAAAGGCAATCCACAGACATTTTTCTCAGGTGGCCTACAGACTGAATGAAAATAACTAGCACAGTGTCCACCCTGAGATTTACTCCTATGTAGAAAGATTCCCACGCACTGCAGAGCACCAGAGCCAGAGGACACGCTCCTGGGCCAGGGAATGTTCTGCTAATGTGATTTCAGCCCAGGTGAGGAGGACTAGGACTGAGGCTCATGTTATAACTGAGGCAGAAGCAGCCAAACAGCCCACCTGCTCTCTTACAAATGACCTTCTCACAGCAGGTGCAGTCGCTGAGCTCACCACAGGCTCCCACCAGAGGGAGCTCAGTGAGGCTCCTGAGTGGCCCTTGCAGACACCTGGGGATGGTCCCTGCATGACTCAGGTGGGGCAGGGTGAGATGTGGGGATGGGACCATGGCTGAGCTGACATGCTGAGATTTCAAGGAGGACCTCAAAGGATCAGTGTGGGAGCTAAGGAGTCACAGGCTGTCATTAATCATTGGGTCAAAGGCATATCTCCTATGCCCCTTTTTCTTTCCTGAATGTTGTTACAAATTTCACCAAATGCACTTGTGCATTGTCCTTTTTCTCCTTGAGATGCTGTGTCTACAGTTGCTGACGACTGAGGAAGCTCAACCACCATGATTCCAACTCTGGAGCCAGGAAGAGCTATGCGGAAGAGCAGATGTGGTCTGAGCCTCTTCTCCAAAGCTGTGGCCACTCACCTGGAGCGGTGGTGCAGGTCTTCACTTTCTTCACCTGGATGAGGATTGCCTGGATGCTGGTCCTCCAAGGTATCCATCTCCATGTCCAGACCAAACACCAGGGACCTAGACCATAATGGTTTCCTGTATGAAACAGACCCTCTTACTCACAGCAATTGCTTTGGACATATCTGCCCTCTGACACATTTCCCAGGTCTGCACATTGGGGGATACTATGAGGCACAGAGAAACGGGGTGGGGCCAGCTGTACCACTGTTACATCCCTGAGACCCTCTGGCAGTGATTTGCTGTGTGTCCATGGAGTCTGTTCAGTATGGGCTGTGGAAGGTGTATGCATAAAATTCCGTGGCAGATCTTGAGCTGACCCCGATCCCATTTACTCACATTTTGCATGAATAACTGCAGAGTGTGCTGGGAACTCCCATCCTGAGGTTAGGGTGGTAGGTGGATGGGAGAGCCCAGGCTGTTTGTCCCCACACCATAGGAAGAAATAGCTGCAATGGTTTGCACATGGAGATGCATTGCCCAGAGTGTGAGACACAAGGTGAATGGTTTCCTCTAGAGGGGCACAACCTCCTCAAGCCCTGTCACTGGCAGACCTGAGGTGTCCCAGCGCCACCTTGGTGTGATAAGGGAAATAGCTTCAGCTCCCACATTGTTCTTTTTTTTTTTTTTTAATTTTTTAAAGCTTCTATGCGACCTATTTCATCTTTTTTAAAAAAAATATTGTTATTTAGCTTTGAATGTTTTACAGACTGCATTTTGATTCATTGTACACAAATGGGGTACATAATTTTGTTTCTATGGTTGTTCACAATGTAGATTCATACTATTCATGTAATCATACATGTTCATAGGACAATGATGTCTGTCTCATTCCACCATTTTTCATACTCCCCTGATTCTCATTTTCTTCTACATAATCTAAAGTTCCCCCATTAATCTCTCATTCCCCATCCCCCACCCCCATTATATATCAATCTCTACTTACCAGGGAAAACATTCGACCTTTGTTATTTTGGGCTTGGCTTATTTCACTTAACATGATATCTCCAATTCCATACATTTATTTGCAAATGAAATAATATTATTATTCTTTATGGCTGAATAGTATTCCATTGTGTATGTATATCAGAGTTTCTTTATCCATTTATCTGTTGAAGGGCATCTAGTTTGGTTCCACAATCTAGCTATTGTGAACTGAGCTACTATAAACATTGATGTGGCTGTGCTACTGTAGTTTGCTGATTTTAGGTCCTTTGGGTATAAACCGAGGAGTGGAATAACTGGGTCAAAAGGTGGGTCAATTCCAAGTTTTCTTAGGGTTCTTCATACTGCTTTCCAGAGTGGCTGCACCAATTTGCAACTCCACCAATAATGTGAAAGTGTGCCTGTTTCCCCACATTGTTCTTGTAGAGCAATTCTTTATTTAAAACAAACCCAATAATAAATGGATACAATCGTAGACATAACAGTGCCATAACTTGCATACAAAGGTACACACAGAACATTATCAATTAAAAGGTCCTAGTATAGACATTTTGAAAAAAATTGAACATTGCTTAACCTCAGAGAGTTTTCATTCTGAAGCAAGAGACAGATAATGAACAAGGCAACACCAAGTCTGCTGCTCCTGCCCTGCTCCCTCCTAACTCCTCCCCTGAGTGCTGCCAGTCCTCAGGCCAGGGAGGCAATGGGCCTCCAGCTCTGTAGGGCCTCCTGTCCTCCAGCATGGAAGGAGATAGAGGAAGAGGGAAAAGGCCAGTGCAGTTGAACACTTGTGCTTCCTGGAAATATAAAGGCATATGGAGTCTCCTCCTCCGAGGGCCTCCTCCTGCCCCAGTCCTGGACTCCCACACGTGAACCATACCCCACCACCCCAGGTGGGGACTCTCAGGACGTGTGACAGCCACTACCCCTGCAGGGCTCCCACCTTCACGCTCCCACATCTTCTCCCTCATCCTGTTGGGCCCCACAGTCCCAAACCCCTCATTGAGAACTGTGTTTCCTTAGGAACCATAGACTTTGTGTAATGGTAGGAGATGGGGTTAGGGGACTTGAATAAGCTTAAGTGTTGCAGGAGCACCGGTTGAGAGGGACCTGCACCCTGGGAGACAATGGCTTGGATGGAAGGGAGGAGAGCCAAGGCCATGGAGTGGCCATTCAGACCATGCTGAGGCCCCTGTGTGATCACAGCAGAGCAAGGAGGGAAGTTACATGCATCAGATAGGACAGGAGAACTGTCCAGCCCTTGAACGGCTTTGATAGACCTCGTGGGACATGCATGGATGGAGAGGAAGGCAGAGTGCCTAGCTGGAGCGGACGAGTTGGGGGCAGATTCCACCCCCCACATCAATCATGAGCTGCAATATTTTCTTGTGAATTCTCTGCTTCATGCCAATAGCATCAGGGCATCAGGCCATGAGGAATGAATTGTGGCCTGCATAACATTCACAAATAAAAATGCAAGTAGTTTTCAAATGTTTCCTTCAGTTTCTGGGCTTGTACCATAATGGACAGCCCCTGCCATAAATGCCATAGCAGAAACCGGTGCATGACCTCGACCTGGAAGAGATCAAACTAGCAAGGAATCCACAAGACACATGCCGAGGTGTCCTTTGACATCCAGAGAGGAGAGTAGATTATCTGCAGCCAAATATATGTTCTCTTGTCTGATCTAGGACATCTGGAGACACTGGGCCTCAGCTAAGGGACATAGAGAAGCCAGCCCTGCAGTTGTGCTCAGCTCTGCCCAGCCCTGCTGATTTGCATTTGCTCAGAGCACAGCCCACTGCTCTGAGGACTTCTTCATAGGCTGCTCACACCCTGTGTAGGACTCAGTCCCAGTAAGGACACAGTATGGACATGAGGGTCTCGACTCATTTCCTGGGTCTCCTGATGCTCTGCATCCCAGGTAAGGAAGAACAGCACTGGGGATGGCTTAGTCCAGTGTGGTCAGTGCTGCATGGCTAATCAAGAGACTCCACTAATTATATTGATAATTCATACATATTTCTTTATGTGTCCAAAACTAGATACGAGATGTGACATCCAGATGACCCAGTCTCCATCCTCCCTGTCTGCATCTCAAAGAGACAGAGTCAACATCACTAGTTGGGAAAGGGAGGATATTAGTGAAAATTTAGCCTGGTATCAGCAGAAACCAGGGCAATCTCCGAAGCTTCTGATCTATTATGGAACCAGTTTATATTCTGGGGTCCCTCCAGGTTCAGTGGTAGTGGATCTGGGACAGATTACACTCTCACTATCAGCAGCCTGGAGCCTGAAGATTTTGACACTTATTCCTGCCAACAAGGTTACAGTTTTCCTCCCACAGTGATACAGCCCATGTCACAAACCTCCCAGGGAAGCAGAAGTGTGAGGCTGGGCTGCCCCAGCTGCTCCCCCTGCTGCCTCCACCTGCTGAGAGCACAGCTCAGAGGCAGCCAGTCTCTGAAGTTCACTGGAGATTTTCCAAGGAGCAGAGAGGGGGTCCTCTGCATGATCTTCTTGCTCACCCTCAGCTCCATCAGCACAGACATGCATATTTGATAAAGAACCCTTAGGAGAACACACAAGGAGTCTGGATTGTGGAAATAGTTGGCATTTACACAGCAAAATACAGGTCACTATTTTGCATACTTGTTCCAAGGAGGGCCATTATATAAAGGGAGGGATCGGGTCTGCAGTACAGCTGTGAGTGGGCTTGGGGTCTGCCAAGCAGGAAAACTGAGTCAGAAATGGGGTGCTCTGGGTCTCACCCTGATCCAGGGCTTCTCTGCAGTGAGGGTGCAGGCCACCAAGCTCTTGGTCTCTCAGTGTCCCAGAACCCCTGTGTGGGGCGGCTTCTCTCTGCTGCCTGCAAGTCCCAGCCTGGTGCTTCTGCACACCTCGCCTCAGCCCAGGTCTCTGCCTGAAGGCTCTCGTCCATACTAACTTCTCCTGTTCTGATTTCCAGGTAGTATGGGAAATTGAGGACAGTTCCAAGAAATTATAGAAGAGAAGAAGTATTCTAAGAAATGTGCTTCTCCTTGGGATGGTGAGCAGAGGTGAGACCAGTGTCCCCTAGGCTCACTGCTGCTTCAGCTCTCAGCATCTTGACAGTAAGTGAGGGACTTCTTTTAGGATGTTATTCCAAGTATTGTCAGCAAGTCTGCAATCATGGAGAAAAAGCTGCATTAAGTCACATGATAAACAGAATTAGAATTGTATTAAACAAGCAACTGCATTTTAACAAGTGGATAGACTTCATCAGAACTATTGTACCAGGATGTAACCTTCCTTTATCATACAAATGCCCTGCTACTCCATATTGTCCAGTGGCCTGCAGCACCATCTGCATCACAGGGAGCTTGTCAGAAATGCAAATCAGCATCCATACTTGACACCTATCCATGAAGAGCTTCACGCTAAGAAGGTCCCGAGGGATCTGTACATGACAAGAGGCACTGTTTAGAACACTTATCCAAAGTGACCACGATCCTGATGAATAAGAATTGCTTCCATATCTGGAGCTAAGCTATGACCCCAAAACCTAATCTGATATACAACCTTTCAAGACACCTTTATACAACCTTTTGAAAATGCCTCCTAAGTTTTACCATGAAAAGTATCATCTAAAATAAAGAGGTGGATCCTGTTTGAACCTGATGCTACCTGTTAGGTGGAAACTTAGGTGACTGTAGGGGGCAGAGCAGAGCAGCTGAAAAAAAAAACCAGTCTGCCAAATGTGACTGATCCAGTGGGCCAAAAAATTCCACTGACTGTTCACATTCATCTGTCACTCAGCAGAACCACTCCCATTCTGGCCTATAAAAATCCTGGGCAGCCAGGGTCACATGCGATTTTCTCCAGGTCCCTACTGGAGCTGTATCCTGGGATCTGGGAATTTTGCCCCAGAGCCGAATTCCAATAAAGCTTGCTTTGGCCACTTTCTCTATGATTTTATTTGGCTGCTAACCGTGCCCCCAAGCTTACACCACCTTTACCCTCCCTGAAGCCTGAGGGACCCGGGAACCTGGAAAGCTCCAGACAGTCACTGAGGTGAGGTGTGCTTTGCCTGTCCCTGTGGAGACAACTGGTCAGCAGGTGGTTTAGGAGTTCTCTGGCTCTGTCCCTCCTCCTGCATAACAAGGGTGCCAGAGCAGGTCTTCAGGTAAGTCCCAAGAGGTCCTGCCTTGTGAGCCCCCTAGTGCCTCAGGACACATTAGGGAATGTCGTGATTTCTCATCATGGGGACAAGCTGGTTTAGGGAAAGAGATGGAGAAGGAGAGAGGGAGAGACTGTGGGGTGTGCAGAGAGTTGGTGCTCTCATGGTTCACTAGGCTCTGGTCACCACAATATCAGGTCTTTTCCATGAGGACTTTCGATGTACCTTACTTGGGAAGTGTTAGGTAATCCAGCTTCCCAAATCCACCTGTCAATCTGCCGTTAAGCCCACCTTTCCCGTTACAGGAATTTCCGGCTTACATCGCTGTAACCTTCCTGCTTCCCACATTACGTTCCAATATGTCATTGGTCCATCAGTCAGTCTGTAATAATCCTCCTCCGTGATTGGTTCCTCCCAGCCCGCGAAATTCCAATACAAAGAACCGTGCGCCATCTTCTCCCTCTCTTTCCCTTTCCCCTTTCCCCCGAGCGGACACGTTTTGTCCGCTTGAATAAAAGTTCCTCGTGTGAGACCTGTATCTGTGGAGCGTCTTTTTGGGAGTTATCGACGAACCAAAACTACTCCCCGGTACATCTAACTAACATTTGGTGCCGAAACCCGGGATGGGTGTTTTTTTTCCGCTGACTAAGCAAGCGGAACCCCATCAGATTTCTCCTGCGCCCGCAGATTCAGGCTCACCTTCCATTTACCTGGATGCCCAGTTTTCTGCATACAACACCGGACTCCAAAATTGGTGAGTTCCCCTTAGGCAGGCCCCTGACCATTTAAAACACATCTCGGCTACCCTCACCTCCACCTGCAGTCCGCTGCAGGCCCCCTCCTTATTATAAAGCGGCCAGTCCCCAGCCCTCTCCGCCGGCTTGCAGCCTTTCGCTGTTCAACCCGCGGCTTCATCTCTCGCCGCCCTGCGGCTTCACCCCTCGTGGCTCCTGCCACTCAACTGCCGAGGTGTGGGGGTACCTCCTTGGTCCTCATAATTGGTCTTAGTTGTTGGGTGGATGTCTGAATTTTATGGTGCTGAGATTCTTTCTCAGGGTTTGAAGTTCACTCACTTCTGCCGCACCCCCACTGCAGTCCGCCGCTGCAGTCTCCCTCCTTATTATAAAGCGGCCAGTCCCCAGCCCTCTCCGCCGGCTTGCAGCCTTTCGCTGTTCAACCTGCGGCTTCTTCCCCCCCTCGCGGCTCTTTCTTGAAATCCTGGCCAGGTCTTCAAACCCTCTCGGCTTTTGCCCGGTTAAACAGTGATTTCGGGTGACGACCTAATCATTGTTTTTAACCTCTCGTTGCCTGGCACCGTGGATTCTGGGACGCCAAATCCACTACCCAGGTGGGTCTCAGATTACCATGAAGTTCAAAACATCCAACCCAGCAAACTCGCCCCTGAGATGTTTATTAAACCATCTCAAACCCCTTTACCTATTCCCTGAATCAGAGCTAAATTGTCCTTTAGATAGTAAGTCAGAATGGTCTATTTATGACACCCTAAATTCTAGCTTTATACTAAGTAAAATTGTATGCCTAATTATGCTAGTTATAATTAAGTACATATATGGGCAACCTGGTGAATGGAAAGGAACTTTTCCCCTTCTTTTTTCCCTTTCTTTCTTGCTAAACCTCTCTTGGCTTCTCCCCCACCTTTTAACCTTTCTTTCCCTTCCGAGTTCACCTCATTCTGTTTCTCCTTCCACTCCTCCATTCAGCCCTCCAAGTTCCCCAACCATGCGGTCTCTTACACACATTCTAACTCCTTTACTGGAGGAGGCTGACATGGAGGGAGTAAAACCTGAACACATTCTCTTGGCTAATTCCTTATTTTCAAATCTTTTCTTTCTTATCTTAGCTCTCCCTACAGATTCAAGAAATTAAAAGGTCCTAAGCATCAAGTTTCTGCTAGAACATATTAGCCCCTTTCACATTCAGATCTCAGTCAAGGGTTACATTGAAATGTAAATGAAGAAAGGCTCAGTAGGAGACCAGTTTCAAACCCAAGGAAAAAAAAAGTGTCCATTTTAAATTTCTCCTGGGCTACAACTCAGAGTTCTTTTCTCCCTTTCACCTTTACTTTTCTTCTCATTTTCTCATGCTTTAATTAATAACCATTATCATTTTTCTTCCAGGACTTTATTTTTCTTAAATGCTGTATTTTTGAGCTCACAATTTTGATCCTACAGACCTAGGTTAATGATTTTTGATCAGTTCTTTTTATCCAACTCGAGTTATTTTTAAACATCTGCTACATTACAATGGAGATAAATTTACAAGGCCTTTACTTTTGTGTTAAATATAAGCGCGCATAAAAATTAAATTTTAAAAAATGGATCCAAATATTTTTAATTCACGTGATTTAATGAGGTTCAATTTAAATTGGGTATACTAATAAAAGTAAAATGTCATTAAAATTAACTCACAAGTCTCTAAGCGGTCAAACTAATAAAATATTAATGTTTATAAAATGTCTAACATCAACTTTTCTAGGAATTTTCTTCAACAGAAAAGAGCAACAGCAAATACTATTGGTACACTTGTCTAATATCTTGTTTTTTCTACAATAAGATGAGTGAATTGGAGTCAACATGTATGGAATTACTCAAATGTGTTTGTTAGAGACATCTAATTAATTTATAAGGTTATTCCATGGAGTAACATACTTAAAAACATTATTCTTTGTATATTAAATGTGTTCATATTTTCCAGGTATGCAAGCCTTTAAAGCAGAAAATTTATCAAGCTGCTGTTCTCCAAATTAAACTTGTCTGTAATGGTAACCCTATCATTTAATACTCTGTTATAGGACCTGTCATCAATAGGGTATATGTAAAATGACATTTAAGAAAGAGTGTAATATGCAATAGCAAAAATGGGACTCAGCCAAAATTCAAGATAGCTATTGCACAAACTGAAAGTTTTACTGTTAGTAATTCTATTTTGTACTCTAATTGTTGCCTGATCAATATTTTTCAGAAGTACTGCTTCAAGAGCGAACACCGTAAATTAACTTGGAATAGTAAGCCATCACCTATAGAACAGATAATGTAAACCCCAATTAGATAAAAGGGGGTAAATAACTGTAAAGTTATAGACATTAAAGCTAAAGCCCAGTACTCTTACTCTATGACTGGTGAGACTAACTTGCTTGATGGTTAAGATCAAACTTAAAGATAGAAATTAAATACAGAGGCCAAGAAAAAACTCCATATTTGGGTCTTGCCCTCAAAGTCAGCCTGAACCCAGGAAACAAGAGGACTTCTCCAAAGAGTTTTGTAACTCTGGGTCACACAACCTCCTGAGCAAGGAGATTGATGAGACTGCTAGAGAAAAAGCGACTCAGTGCATCTGCTGCAGAGGAGGGTCACAGAAAAAGGGAGACATCCCTGGTGCTTTCAAGGAAAGTCACGTCATCGAAAAGACCCTGCCTAACCATTGCACTAATAGAGCTAAGAAACTGCTCTTAAGTTCTCTATGAGTGACCCCTGTGGAAACTTAGCTGACTCTTTAACAGACAGGAACAGGTCACTTTGACCAGTTTGATCTTAAACACCTAGCAAATCAGTTAAAACCAAAGTATAGCCATTCTTGGGCATTTAAAAATAATAGTAACTATCAAGAGAAACTGCTAGAGTCAGAATTTCTGTTTTTAGTCAGTTTAAGGCCTACGGGCAGAAATAGGCTTAATCTATGTTTGCTAGTACTAAAGGTTGTGTTCACATTCCTGATGACCTAGACAATGTTAAAACTCCCAAATGGAGGCCTGTCCTCTCCAGCCTTTGCTAAGCCTTGTTATGGGAACAACTTCTCAGTTCTTCCACCCCCTGTCTTTACTTCCATGTCAATTAATCAACCTGTATTGCAGAAATATCAGGATTTCACAAAAATTGAAGCCTGGCTGCAGATGTGCCTCCAGGATTGGAGCCTAGCTGCAGATGTGCCTCCAGAGAAACTATCAAGTCTCCAGTTCTCCCTGTCACAATGATACCAGCTCTACGTCCACACCCCAGCAGGAAGTAATTACAGAAGACTGACCTTCATCCATGTACCCAAAAAAATTTTATTTTCTTTATAAAAAAGGAAATGGGGGAATGTTAGGTAATCCAGCTTCCCAAATCCACCTGTCAATCTGCCGTTAAGCCCACCTTTCCCGTTACAGGAATTTCCGGCTTACATCGCTGTAACCTTCCTGCTTCCCACATTACGTTCCAATATGTCATTGGTCCATCAGTCAGTCTGTAATAATCCTCCTCCGTGATTGGTTCCTCCCAGCCCGCGAAATTCCAATACAAAGAACCGTGCGCCATCTTCTCCCTCTCTTTCCCTTTCCCCTTTCCCCCGAGCGGACACGTTTTGTCCGCTTGAATAAAAGTTCCTCGTGTGAGACCTGTATCTGTGGAGCGTCTTTTTGGGAGTTATCGACGAACCAAAACTACTCCCCGGTACATCTAACTAACAGGAAGAGTGCCTTTTCAGGTCGAATGTAGGCTATTTACAGGACAGAGAGTCCTGAATTAGCCAGGGGACATGATTGCAGTCACAGCTTTCCTCTGAATAGGGAGACAGAAGGGGATTTAATGCAGACAGTGTAAGGAATCCCATGAAAACCATGCTGGACATGGGAAATCACATAAGGGAGTTTATTAAGCAAACAGAGTGTCTCCCTGCAGGGTAAGAGAGAAAATGAGAGGGAAAAGAGAAAGGAAAGAGAAAGGGTGTGCGCTAGAGAGAGTGGAAAGGGAGGAGGAGAAAGAGAGTGAGTCAGGGGGAGAGGAAAGCAAGAGAGAAAAGATGGTGGTGAAGCTATTTTTAAGAATCCAGCTTGGCTAACAGGGAACCAGTAACGGAGAAGGGTACTTGCAAGCTGACTGATGAACCAATAGCTAGCTAGGATGTTCACAGAGTGATAGTAGTTGGGAGGTGGAGAAAATGACTGCACAGGAAATGGCAGGGAGAGCAGCTTTGTATTACACATGGAAGAGCGGAGACCATGTGAACACAGACAGAATGGAGGGATGTGGCCACAACCAGACAGGATTTTAGCCTCCAGAAGCTGGAGTCTTCAGGGCCCACTCTCCCAGCTCTGCAGGGGCTCCAGTCTGCCAACACCCCCTTGTTGGATCATTGGAATTGAGTCCAGCCTGTGTCCTGCAGAGCTGTGGGGCAGGGCACTACTGGGGCTTCCACCACACTGTGTGCCCATTTGTTCCTATAGTCGCTGGAAAGGAAGGCAGAAGGGCTTGGGAAAACTCAGAGCCCAGGCTGTGTATTTGCTAAGTCCTCGTGACTTTTTTCTTGCTTCATATAAATGAGTTGGTGGAAATTTGCATGTTTTTAGGAGATTCAGTCATGTCCAGCCTGGATGAGGCAAGGAATTTCTGTCAGAAGACAGCATTGGCTATAAATGGATTAATTTTAAACTTATCTAATCAATAAATACAAGAATAAATACAATTTATCTAATCAATAAATACAATCATCTTGTCACGTGGAAGCAGGCAAGACAGATCTGGTCGCCAACAGAATGGAGAAGCTAACTTCCCTTTATTTATAATCCCATATAAAGGGCCAAGACTGAGAGGGGCTACATCCATGAGGAAAAGGATGGGGTGTGTAAGCTGAGGGGGGCTCAGTGGGCTCAATGACGGGACCAAATGTATACTCGGCAGGCTTGGCAGGCACAGTTAGCAGCCAAATAAAATGGGACAGATAGTGGCCAAAGCAACCTTTATTGGAATTTGGCTCTTGGGCAAAATTCCCAGACCCCCAGGATATAGGGACCCAGAGAAAATCGCACATGGCCCTGGCTGCCCAGGGTTTTTATAGACTGGGATAGGAGGGGGTTCTGTTGAGTGACAGGTGGGTGTAGAGGGTCAGTGGAAGTTTCCATCCACCTTGCTGCGAACTTTCTCGTCACCTTTGGTGGGCTGGTCTTTGTTCTGGCTGCTCAGCTTTGCCCCCTACAGTCACCTAATTTCTGCTCTACAGGTTGGAGTTAAGGAAGCAATTTGCTTAGAGAATTCCCATATTCTCAGATGGTGAACCAACTCTGTACAGGGCCACTTACTGCCTGTCTACCGGAAACACTCTCTCATGGCTGCCAGCTCCTGGGAGTCAGACCTCTGTACCCCATGGCTCAGTCAAGCCTGTTTCTGCTAAATATGGATGGCTTCCCCACACATTGGAAGAAACGATGATGGAACTCCAGGATGCATAAAGGTGCTGGGTGGGAATATCTTACACAGTGTTCTTCAAAGTGCACGGAAACAGTAGACCTTCTTAAAGATTGCTTCACTGATGATGGTCTCTTTAAACTCAGGACACATTTTGTGCTGCATTTCACAGAGGGGAGACCCAATCATCACATCACAGGTCATTTCCCAGAGTCACAGTGTCAGTGATGTGTCAGTGATGGTGGTGTGATTTGAATGCAGGTGTGTCTTCCTTAAGGACATCTTCTGCCATGTGGCCAGATGCATCCCAGAGAAGGGTCAATACCAGGAGGATACTGTGAAATTGACTGTTCCCTGCTGTCTGCACCCACACATGCTGACCATGAGCCTAAAGTCCCTTCCTCATGCTCTGACTTCATTTCAGATTGGGGCATGGTGCATCTCCATTGCCTGGATCCTCCCTCCTCACTCTCTTCCGGTCTCACTTCTCCCCTCCCTTATTCCATCATGCAAATCTAATAGTCCCCCTAAGATGGAAAAAATAAACAAACAAGACACCTAACTCCCCTCCCACCACCCTTAGTCCATGTCACTGGTGTCCAGTAAATCATGTAATTAACATGAGTTTGCATGTTTGCAGTGAGAATTTCTACCTATGTTCTCTATTGCAAGCTCTCCTGTTATAATAATGTTCTGTGGGTTTTGATAAAATGACACCAAATCATGACATGGTGGAAACATTTGTGGAATTTGAGGATAGACAACAAACAGGGGCTAAAAGACATTCCCACCCCTAGTGTGAGCCCCCTGCTGTGTGTTCAACAGACCACCAGATCCTCTTTAGCTTCAAGTAGCCCAAAGTGATTGTCTCACACATCTGGAGGTCAGAATATTTACTGAGCTAAGATCAAGGGCTCAGGAGAGCTAAAGACCTCTTGAGCTTGATAGTGGATCCTTTGACTCTGTGACTCAGAAAAGGAATGAATTCTATGCCAATTTAAGAGAGATTGGCAAGAGAAATCCACATGCTTCCTGAATTGTCTTCATTTTCCCACACATCCAAGCAGCAAAAGCCAGAATTCAGAGCAGAAATGTCATCTGAAAATGTGACCTGGCCCAGTGTCCCAGAATGAGTCCCCAGTCACTGGTTCCCATGCAGACAGTGTGTCTATTCTTTACAGGCAATCTAGAGCGGGAGAGGAAAGAGACAGGAGGTGCACATTAGCTGTCCCTCCAGCAGGTCAGCCACCAGAGGAGAGGACTGAGGCTCACCCTTTCTGGACCCTTAGGGGACAAGCCTGTGGTCATTAGAACTGAGGTGAGGAGCTGCTGTGTGCCCCTCCTGCCATCACTCACAGGGGCTGTCCTGGGAACACCCATCCCGGGTCCTGTCTGTGTTCTCTTCAGGCAGAGCAGCCTCCCAGCTGCTGAGAGCCCAGTGAGACACACGTGGCTGTCAGTAATCTGTGGGGCACCGTGATGGTGAAAGGTCCCGGTGCCAAACCTCTCAGCTCCCCGCACCCAATGAAGGACTTGGACCTTCAGCATGGAGCCACAGCTATCTAGAGACCTCAGCACGTCAGAGGCAAGTCAGTTCCCTGGAAGTTCAGGCCCAGGATGGCAGCAGGAGGCCTGTGCTCAGACTGCAAGACCATGTTCTAGCCACCAATGGTCATGCAACCCTGAGACCCCTAGGGCCTCCAAACCACTGACTGGTGCTGAAGGCACAGCTGGCTCCACTTTCCCTCTGCTGACCCTGACTGCCATGCTGGGAACAGAAGAGAGAAGCAGGACAGAAGAGATCTGAGTCTTGTTCATATTTATCAGAAACCAAGGTGTGTTTCCCCATGGACCGACGCTCTGACCTGATGAAGTGGAGACTGTCCTGGACACGGGTCTGGAGGCTGCCCTGTGGGTCAGCGTGCTGTCCCCTCACACTGCAGTGAGCCATTGGTGACTGTTGCAATATGGTGTGTGGCCCTCAGCTAGGGCACAGGGTTTGCTGGACTGGCCTCTCCCCAGGGCTTCCTCCCTCACCTGTTCTGCAGAGGCCCTGCTCCAGAGGACCTGCCCCTCTGCCCCAGGAATGTGCTGGAAGGGAGGGCAGCTCAGGGATATTCCCAGGACAAATATGCTCTTGAACTTGATTCTTCTGAGAGATGAAGACTAGGAGACCTGGACTGAAGCAGGGCACATGCTTTTCCTAACCCAGAATCCCATAGCTGAGGGGAGGGAGAAGTGGTGTTTGATTGAGGATGAGTCTGGCACCTCTTCTCAAGCTTCATGGTCATGTGGGGCCAGGGATAAAATATGGAGGCCCCTGATCCACGATATGTGGTCCATTCCTTCCCAGGGCACAGAGGAGACTTGTAGCTTGGAATAAGGGCGGGTCTGCAACTCTCTCTACAAACTCATTGTGCATCTTCAGTGAACTCCCTGACATTCTGCAGAGAGTAATGATGACCTAGGCCTCTTCAAATGGACTTGGAATATATTATCTGTTCACAATTAATGCTCTATTTATTTCCAAAAAGTGAAATAACTTCATTCTTTTAGAAATGTGCACAGTACAGCATGAAATATTTCACCAAGTTCCAGAGAAACATGAAGGACTGGTTAGAGACATGCTCTAAGATTTACTAAACATTCCCGATGAACGTCTCTATTCCCTGGCATTATCCTAGTACAACTATGAAGTCGATCCCACAGTAAGGCCTTGGTTCATTTCCAGTTTTGCCAGTTGTCCCCAAATCTGTTCATCTTGCCAAGTAGCTTGCAGGAATCAACACATTCACTGCAGGCAAATCTTTACTTCTGTGCTTAAGAGTGGAGACACCTAGGGACCCCTGCCTTTCTAAGTCACCAAGGAGTCAGCCCTGCAGCTGTGCCCCCCCTGCCCAGCCCTGCTGATTTGCATGTGCCCAGAGCACAGCCCACTGCCCTGAGGGCTTCTTAATAGGCTGCTCACACCCTGTGCAGGAGTCAGTCCCATCAGGACACAGCATGGACAAGAGGGTCCCTGCTCAGTTCCTGGGGCTCCTGTTGCTCTGCCTCCCTGGTAAGGAGGGACAACTCTGGGTATTTGCTCAGGCCATTGTGGTCAGTGCTGCCTGACTCTTTAAAGAAGTCCTCTTATAACATGAAAAATATCATGGTATTTTTTATTCTTATAATTTCAGGTGCCAGATGTGACATCCAGATGACTCAGTCTCCATCGACCCTGTCTGCATCTCAAGGAGACAGAATAACTATCACTTGCCAGGCAAGTCAAAATATTTACAACAGTTTAGCCTGCTATCAGCAGAAACCAGGGCAAGTTCCTACGCTCCTGATCTATAATACAAACAGTTTGCACTCTGGGGTCCCTTTGACAGTGGATCTGGGACAGATTTCACTCTCATCAGCAGCAACCTGGAGCCTAAAGATGTGGCCACTTATTACTGTTAACAGTATAGCAGTTCCCCACCCACAGTGATACAGTGCATGACAAATACCTCCCAGGGAAGCAGAAATGTGAAGCTGGGCTGCACCAGCTGCTCCTCCTGCTGCCTCCACGTGCTGAGAGGACTGCTCACAGGCAACCAGGCTCTGGGTCACTGGGTGATTTTAGTAAAAGGGGCCAGGGAGGCTCCTCTCCATCCTAATTCTTTGCTTTTCCTCAGCCCCAGAAACTAAGGCCTGTACTGATTTAATAAGAACACCAATCAGCACACCTGAGGAGTGGGGCGAAGGCATCAGTTTGAATTCATGCAGCAAAGTTCAAGTTACTGGCAAGAATTGCAAACAGGTGAGTTTTTTAAATAAAGAAATTATAATTTTAAAAAGTTTTGATTGACATTAATCCACATATTTTGGGGTATGATGTGATGATTCTCTCTTTGAACATCACATGATCATGAAGTATGAAATTGGCATATTCATTTTCTTAAACATTTATAATTGTTCTGTGGTGAGTCTTTCAAAACTCGAAGAGTTTGGCAGCAAAGGTGCCCCTCCTGCAGATGGGATGCTCTGGTCCTCTGCCTGCAAGCATCGTGCCTGTCACAGGAGGTCTAACCTCCAACAGTGAGACCTTCGGTCCTCTGTGGGCACAGGTGCCCTTCCAGCTCCAGGTGGTCTCCTTACTGACCTTCAGCTCTTCTACTCTTCAGCTCCAGGTGGTCTCCTTACTGACCTTCAACTCTTCTGCTCTTCAACTCCAGGTGGTCTCCTTACTGACCTTCTGCTCTTCTGCTTTTCAGCTCCAGGTGGTCTTCTTATTGGCAGTCAGCTCTTCCAGTTCCAGGTGGTCTCTTTACTGACCTACTGCTCTTCCAGTGCCAGGTGTTCTTCTTATTCACCTTCTGCTTTTCCAGTGTCAAGTGTTCCACTTATTGACAGTCAGCTCTCCCAGTGCCAGGTGGTCTCCTAAGTGACCTTCTGCTATTCCAGCTCCAGGTGTTCTCCTAATTTACAGACATCTCTTCCAACTCCAGGCGTTATCTATATTGAGCTTCTGGTCTTCCAGCTCCAGGTGTTCCCTTTATTGATCTGGCTCTTCCAGTGCCAGGTGGTTCCTTATTGACCCTCTGCTTTTGCAGTGCCATGTTTTTTCCTTATTGAGCAAGTCTATAGGAAACCAGGGAGGGAAAAATATTCATGGAATATGTGCTGCCAGAGTGATCCTCAGAATGGAGAGTGACAGCCGACTGTCCATTGTGCTTATGATTTCCCAACTCTCAGTATTTTGCTGGTTATGCCATTAGCTTGAAGTGTCCTTGGAGTTGTTTTCAAATGGTTTTAGCAAGTCTGGGATCAGAAAATAAGAATGTTATTGTCATAGGATAAATAGTAAATAGTAAAATTAAAAATATGTAAAGATTCAGTTAAAAAATCTAAATCCTATTTGAACACACACACATAATTTTTATTTTTATGATAAAAATGTATTACTTAAATTTTGTCTATCATCCAGACTCTTCCACAACGTGTACAGCATGTTACATATGCTAACTAGCTGACAAAGTCCAGAACTACTGCATGTGATGCTGCACTGCAAGATGAGCAGGGATCACTAAAGAGCAAAGCTGTGCTTCTGAGATGTGTACTTAAGCTAAGAAGATTGTCTAAAAATTTATTTTAAGTCATGTGTTCTAGACAAAGTCAACTTCAGTAAGTAATGAAAACAACGTTAAATTTCATTTTCTAATTTTAAAATTTGAAAAGCATAATTACTTGACAATAGAATGACCTCATCCCTTGAAAATAAAAGAGCATAAAGACTTTGTATTAAATTGATGAAGTTTCAAGTTAAACAATTTTTTGGCCTTGTGTTGGAGAAGTTGGGGCCTAAATATTCTTAAGCAGTTTGATCTCAGGATGGGGTTCCTTTGCCCTGGATGCTTTGAGATGTTCTCTGATACATTATGAACATTCCTCTTCCTCTTCAGAATATCACTGTGGATGAAGGGTTCTTTGTCTCCTCAGTGTTGCTTTACAATATTCCAGATTCCTCAAAATCCAGCAGTGGATGTCCCTCAATTGCTGGTTTCTCTTCACTTTGGCATGACCTTTGAGGACACCTTAGCTTCTGACTAATATAGTCTGCTTTCTGTCATTTTCCCTGTCCCTGGCAAGGAAAAAGTTATTTCTGCAGGGATCACTGGATCCTTTTATGGAGAAGGTCATTTACATACCAAAATGAGGACACTATGGTGCTCATTGGAGTAAGCCTGTTATTATTTCTAGGCTAGTTAGAATTATCAGTCATCCATCTACCTAACAATCTATGAATCCATTAATACCTACTGATCTTCATATACACATATGAATTTACACTGATATTTCTACATCCACCCAATACAACAGTGTATTCTGAAGTACAACATGAGTAGATTCAGGAGGCCCATGAAACACTGACTTCAAGTATCGGACCTGACCTGCAAATGTAACCCAGAGATACATCTATTCAAGTACATGGAAGATGAAATTATGTGTGATTATTCACACTGCAACTGAAATGACCTTCCAGACTCCCAATATGCACTGATCCACGTCTCTTATCAGAGAAGAAGGGGTATTGTCAGTTCTGGATTACAGGACTTGAAGAGAACAGACAGGGTACAGAATAGTCTCCATCACACCTTCCAGGAAAACTTGAGTTTCAGAGCCTGGCTACGTCTTAGAAATACTCTCAGCAAGTGGAAGCTTCAGAGGGAGCTGTTGGGTTGGCCTCACACTTCTGATTCCCTGGGAGGATTTTGTTATGGCCTGTGTCACTGTGGGAGGGTAACTGTAGTACTGTTGACAGGGATTCATTCTGCAGGCTGCTGATGGTGAGAGTGAATTGAGTCCCAGATCCACTGCCACCGAAACTCGATGGGAAGCCAGAATGCAGACTTGTTTCAGCATAGAACAGAAGCATAGGAGCTAGCCTTGGTTTCTGTTGAAACCAGGATAAATTGCTAAAATCCTGACTTTCCTGACACTTGATATTAAGTCTGTCTCCTAATTCGGGAGGCAGAGAGGATGGAGACCGAGCCATCTGATTATTGCATCTGGAACCTGATATCAGCAAAAAAAAACACCAAATATCCACAAAGTTAATCATGTTAATGGAGGATTTCCCTGAATAGCCAGGTATCACTCACCAAACTGCTTTGTAAATATTTAGTGTGGCATCTCCTTACCTGAAAGTCAGAGCATCAGGATCCCCCAGATATGAGTGGAGACCCTCAAGTCCATCTGTGTCCTGACAAGAACTGAGTCCTTCACAGGGTGTAATCAGTCTCTTAAGAAGTTCTCAGGGCAGTGGGCTGTGCTTTGGGCACATGCAAATCCACAGGGCTGTGCAGAACTGGGCACAGCTGCAGGACTGGCTTCTCTCGGTCACTCAGCTGAGGCCCAGTGTCTCCAGATATCCTGGATCAGACAAGAGCAACATATATTTGGCTGCACATATCCTACTCTCCTCTCTGGAGGTCAAAGGATACCTCGCCCTGGTGTCTTCAGAATTCTTTCTTGTTCGATCTCTTTCTGGTCCAGGTAATGCACTTGTTTCCTCTGTGGCCTGCATGGCAGGGGCTGTCCATTATGGCACAATCTAAGAAACTGCAGGAAATGTTTGAAAACTGCTTGCAGTTTGGTCTGGGAATGGTATAGAGGCCACAACAGATGCCTCTTAGTCTGATGCTCTGATGCTAGTGGCATGAAGCAGAGAACCAGCAAGAAAACATGACAAGTCATGATTGATATGGGGTTTGGGATCTGCCCCCAACCCGTCCTCTCCAAAAGGCACTCTACCTTCCTCTCCATCCGTGCATGTCCCACGATGTCTATCAAAGCCGTTCAAGGACTGGACAGTTCTCCTGTCCTAGCTGATGCATGTGACTTCCATCCTTGCTCTGCTCTGGTCACACAGGGACTTCAGCATGGTCTGAATGGCCACTCCATGGCCTTGGCTCTCCTCCCTTTCAGTCAAGCCATTTTCTCCCATTATGCAGGTCCCTCTCAATAGGTGCTCCTGCTACACTTAAGCTTATTCAAGTCCCCTAACCCTATCTCCTACCATTACAAAAAGTATATGGTTCCTAAGGAAACACAGTTCTCAATGAGGGGTTTGGGACAGTGGGGACCAACAGGATGAAGGAGAAGATGTGGGAGTGTGAAGGTGGGAGTCCTGAAGGGAGCCACTGAAGTGGCTGTCACAAGGTCCTGAGAGTCCCCACCTGGGGTGGTGGGGTGTGGTCCAGGTGTGGGAGTCCAGGAATGGGGCAGAAAGAGGCCCTCAGAGGAGGAGGATGCCCTGTGCAGGAGGCAGCACCCAGGCAGGTGAGGGAGACCTGGGCAGGGCTGAGACCTGGGCAGACTAGGAAGGGAGTGAGAGTGGAGCAGGATTGAGCACGGGGTGGGGACACTGTCCACCAGAGAGCAGGGATGGTGATAGAACGGGTTGGAATTGAACAGGGCAACCATCATACAATCAGAGTCCTACACATAAGTAGAGCCAAGGTCCTCACAGTTAGAGAAAGTTACTGAAGTGAGAATACTTCAAATCTTCAGTTAAGGAGTGGAATAAAGTAAACTTGTGACTGTTGTAGATAGAGATGCAAGAATCAAACAAGTATAATTTATCCCTGTGTAGAGGAAATAATCTTCCCTTTTCCAAGGCACCCAATTCTCCTAACTAGCATCATTCATGGATAGAAATGATTGATTCTTGGAGAAATGTCTATTAATTCATCCAGAACTGGGAAACACATGAGTCTGGACCATATGGAAAATCAGGAAGTGCTCAAAATATGAAGGGGTCAGAACAAAACCAAGTAGAAGCCAACATGAGTGAGGCACCAAGTGGCCAATTCTGGAGGAATTGTGTGTCAGGTCACTCAGAGGTCATGGTAGACCAGGTCCACGGAAGGAAATGTGACTCCATGAAATCAGATTGACATTTAAATGAGGATCAGAGCACCCAAGATTAAGGGGCTGCCTTTCAACAAGTCCTCTTCATTTACCAAGGGGAATAAACTGCACCAGGGAATTCAGGCAAGGCCTCCTGAATATAGGTTCAGAGGCAGCATCACAAGGTGACGGAGCCAGGAAGCCCTGCCCCACCCAGTAGGAAATCTTCAGCAGGCAGAGTCTTACCCCTGCACAGGCTGCTTGCTATGGGCTGTCCGTGTCCCCTTAAAATTCACAAGTGGGTTGTGACCCAGAATGAGAAGGTGAGCTCAGCAGGAGACCCGGTGTTGAAGAGGTGATTATGTAGAAGGCAGACTTGGGGTGGGTCTAATCCAATATGTCTGGCGGCCTCAGAGGAAGAGGAAATGAGGACCCAGACAGACTCAGGAGAACTCATGAAGACACAGGAAAGTGGGGAGAGAAGGGACCAAGCCCACTGACAAAATGGTCTCTAACTCAATGCCTCCAGACTCTGAGTAAATTTACGTCTGGGGTTTGAGCCACCCAGTCTCTGATATTTTGCTAGCAGAGCCCCAGAAAGTAATGACAGTCAGAGGTGCTCTCCCCAAATCTTGTCATGAAGGAAAAGCAGCTGTGAAGGAGGGAACCACCTTAAAATAACTTTGTGTGGTCTTCAGAAGTTACGGGAACATGACATTCTAGGAAAGGCCGCTGAACTCTCCAGATGAAGGGGACTGTGGAGACCTGGCGGTTCCTGGGTCTGGACTGGGTCATTTTCTTACACATACAGGAAGGAGGCCATGGACAACACTGGACCTGGACCTGAGGCCTTGAGGTGGAGACCTGCTGGTTGACGTAGTTCTGGTTGTGCTGGGGTTGTGCAGAGGTGGGCTTAGTAGGAACCACATAGTGACAGGTTTCATGGTCATTGGGTCTGACTTGGGTCCAGCAGGAAATAAGTACTTCATGTTGTTCTCACACATCTGTGAGCACAAAAATTTTAAGAATGTTTTTAATCAGGACACACCAGGCAGGTCCCAAAAGCATACTTACAGATAGTCTGACATTTCATCATAGTTCTGACCTATCTGTTTTGTCACTTTCTGTGTCCCAAATATGGATTTCATTTGAAGGGTTCCTGTCCTGAAACCTGGTGTTATGAAGAGGTGGTGGACACTTCCAGAGCAGGTATTTGGAATGTGGTTATGTCTCCATGAACTGCTCTCAAAGGGGTCAGTACTGTTCCCTTTAGACCTGAATCACTTCTCAAGACAGTGGGTTTAAATGGTCTGACTGTGTCCTACCCACAGGCTTTGACCTTTTTTAATGTGGTCTCTTTTCTCAGGAGGTCTCCATAATGGTACCATCCATTGCATTGTGAGGTATCCAAGGGAGTCCTTATCACAAGAAGAACAGGAATCACAGTCCAACTTTGAACTCTGAGTATCCATAGCTCAGATTTAAATAAATTCATTTTCTTCATAGTACATTTAGCCACAGGTATTTTTTTATTGTAGTAGAAAGTGACTGATACACCATTGTAGGATTCAATCATTGACCACTGAGAACCTAAGCTCAGGCAATGTTTCTTCACAGTGTAGGGCAAATACACATTTGACATTTTACAGATATGTATATATATATATATATATATATATATATATATGCATAGAGATAGAGAGCGAGAGAACTCTTTAATAGCCAGTACTTCTCCATCACTCTAATATTGCATTATGGTTTATGGCTCAGCAGGTATAAGGTTGTGAGTTGTGATCCTACACTGATTACCTCCAAATAAAGATGATGGCTTGGAATTGGAGCCTGCACTAGGAGAAGCAGAGATTCTGGCTCTCCTGGGACACCAAGAATCAATTTTCTCCAAAGTAGGATGAACAGTAGACCAAACCACCTTGGAAACTGCTGTTCACTGCAGAGAGAGAAAGAGTACATGGGGTGAAGGAAAAGCTTGCTCTGGGGGAGTGTGCCAAGCCAAGGTGCCCCAAGCTTAGGTCCCACTGCAACAGGGCCTGTGTCTGCAGAGCACAGTGGGCGGTGGGGTGCTGGTGCACAGTGGTGCTGGTGCCCCTGTGTCCACGGCTGCTCTCTGCTATTGCATAGAGGTGTCCACGCAGCACCTGGCAGTGTGTGTCCTCAAATGTGTGCTCGATTCTTCACCCAAAGTCTGCAGGAGATGAAGATGGTGGAATTAAGGCTGAGGAAACAATTCTCAAAGCTGTGTGAACAGGCACAGGTAATTCCAGTTAAGGGTCCTTTCTGCGACCAGATAAGCTAGTATCCTTTTAGTAAGTTTGCATGTGTGTGATTTCAGATCCTTCCTGTCTTCTGGGCGTATTTGGCATGAGAACATGTGTGAGAGCTCTGTGTCCCAATTAAAATTGTTCACTTATATCTCAACTTAAGGGACTTTAATGACTGAAAAAAATGATATTATGACACTGAAATTTCTCTTAGGAAAACATTGACTTTTACAATACTGAGCTACTATTTTCACTTTTCCCCAAGTTAAGGGTAGCGAAGTGCAGACCATTGTAAAGCTTGACTCTTTATTTGTGTTTCTTTGTGAGTATCCTGAGACATGGTTTATAAGAGGGAAATAAAATTCTGGTGTCTTCAAACCCTTTTCCAAATTAGATTGGTTAAGACTATAAGCTATTTTGAATATTTTCAGTAGTTATTAACTAAAATCTCATCCTACACTCCATGAAGTAGGAAAGGGAACTGGGCATAAAGTTAAAGTACCCTGAGGAGGGAAGCTCCCTGGGAAGCTCGGCCAATCACTCCTATTTAGCACTGAAATGCAGTTTTCTCACCTCTCCACTCTGCCTTCTTTGTGCTGGGGAAGCCTTAAGGAAAACATTGAATGCAGGCTAGTAGATCCTGGGGTTTTCAACTCCTTGCTCATATACAGTGTTAGCTCCTCAAAGCAAGCAGGATTTCTGAGATTCTGACCACAGGAGCAGGCTAGGGAATGACCTTCCACCAGATCCCAACAGACCACTGCAGCCCACAAGAGTGTCTCTGCATGCTGACGTCTGTGTCCCACGGTTCGTCTCTGGCATTTGATGGAAATGGTCTTCCCAGTCCCAGCAGTCAGCCAGCAGTAGGTGAGAGCCCTGGAAGGAGGAGAGACTTGCTTAGACCACAGAACAGGAATGCTCATTCTGCCCTCCACCTGCGGAGCTCTCAGTGAAGGACTGCAGAGGGGAAGACAAAAGATCCAAGGACTAGTCACTACACAGCTGCGAAAAGTAATGAACACTGATTCCAAATCTTCATCTTGTTTTTCGTATAATTCTAGGAAAAATATTTTATTGGGTTTGGGATAAATGAAAGATTGCCCCACCAGAGCGATTTGGGAGTTGAAGCGATTTCCCTTATTACCTAAGGTGGCACTGTGGCACCTTAGATCTGGGAGTGACCAAGAGCTTGAGGAGCATGTGCCTTATTGAGAAAACCACCTCACCTGTGCTTTATTCTCTGGATAATGCATCTCCATGTGCAGTGCTTTGCAGCCCTTTCTTCCTACGGGGGGAAGAACCGAGACTGGCCTCTCCCAGTGATCTGCCCTTTTACATCAGGATGTGGAGTTCACAGCACACTCTGCAGTTAATCACAGAAACTACACGTGAGGAAGGAGGGAACTGGGTCAGACTATGCCCTTCCAGGGAATTTTATGCGAGCACCTTCCAGAGTCATGTTGAGCAGATTCCATGGACATAAAGCAAATTCCTTCCCTCCAGAAGTCTCAGGGTACTAACAGTGGGCGACTGGCTACACCCCCTTTTTCTTGCCACCTACAATCAGTGCAGACCGGGGAAATGATTAACAAGGAAAGTAGAATCAAAGCAAATTCTGCAAGCAGGAGGGTCCATTTCATAAAGTAAAGCATTAAGGTCTAGGTCCTTGGAGTGTGGCCTGTCAGGAAAACGGAACCTAGGAGATCAGGATTGAGGTGCTCCTTGTACAGTTGGAGAAAGCTCAGACCGGCAGCATCTGTCCAGGTCAGAGGTCACAGTGTTGGAGATGAGGCTCAGACTCACATCAGATTATGGCAACCATAGTCTCTTCCTGGCTCTGAAGATGGAATTGGGGTATTTGAGCATCCTTAGTCCTAAGCACACAGCGTGGTTTGAAGCCCCAGTAGTGCCCTGCCCCACAGCTCTGCAGGACACAGGCTGGACTCATTTCCAATGATCCAACATCGGGGTGTTGGCAGGCTGGAGCCCCTGCAGTCCTGGGAGAGTGGGCCCTGCTTGCTCCAGCTTCTGGAGGCTGAAATCCTCTCTGGCTGTGGCCACCTCTCTCCAGTCTCTGTCTGTGTGTTCACATGGCCTCCCCTCTTCTGTCTGCAGTAAATCTCCCTGTGTCTCTCTTCAGTATTCTTGGTCTGCCTGTTAAAACAGGTGCTGATTTTATTTTTATATGAAAAACGGAAGAAAAGAATTTGCTCTCTTCCTGAAGAGTCCTGCTGTGTGTGTGTGCTGGATGGTGTTGGGAGGACAAAGCCACGATACCATCATTGGTTTCAAGGGTAGATTTTCTGCTTTCTCGGCTTGCTTACCTACAAGATATGAATGTGTAGAAATCACAAGTGTGCATATTTATAGGGCCTTCTCTGAGCACCCCAAGTACCAAAATGTTTACCACAAATCCATCCTCTAGTGAGTGACAACTGCAGATAGGAAAATGTGACTGGCTGTGATAATCTGAGAAACCAAAGCAGCACAAAGACTCCCTCTTCAATCCCAATTCTTGATACCAAGTCAGGAAGATTTCAGACATGTCCCTTGGAGTAACAAAATGAGTTCATTGAAGGGCTAGGAAGAGAGAAAGGAGACACTCTCAGGGGAGAAACTGGGTCCTCTCCGAGAGGAGAGGGACAACATAACTCTCCTGCACTACAGTTTTATTAGAAAACCCAGAGAAGTTTCCAGAGAGTCCTGCCCAGGTCCACCTCTTGAATTCTCACTGGTGACATCAGACTTTCAAGTTCCCACTGCCTTGGCAACTCTAGGTCACCTTGGTGCATGCTGACCAATCCCAATTGGATTCTTAACTGTACTTCCTTGCAGACTTCATGTTTTGGAGGAACTATCCTGATCTTCCAGAATCTGGTCTGTGAGAATGTCCACCTATACCTCTCCCTTCAGACTAACTATTATGGGGTCCGGATATCAATGCATAGTGAGACCACCAGAGACTAAAGTAGGAAAAAATTCTATTTTGATGAGAGAGAAAGAAAAAACAGGCTCTTGTGGCAGGACCACTACTCCAAGTGGGACAGTAGTAGTGAGTGACTTCAGCCTGCTGATTTTTAATGGGAATACCATAAAAAAAATCCTGGCAGGCTTATGATATGGGTCTTTTTCCTTTTTTCCCCCAAGGAATGCAGGCAACCAGCTCCAGCTTATCTATTTCAGGATGCACCTGGCAGTTTAGCAGGGAGAACTTGGCAGGGGGAGCCAGACTACCCATGTCTGAAACCGGCAGATTCTGGGGCCTCCAAAGGGATGGGTTGCTTCACAGAAATGTCCTTAACTCATGGCCACATTATTTTATCTTGGGTCCTGTCCTTGCATTTTACCACAGTCAGCACAACACAATGATTTTATTCACACCCATTTTGGTTTGGTCAATAACTAGATTTTTTTGGTCATATCAGAGGGTCTCTATCTTTTTCTTTTTATAAGGGGTTCTCTACTCTTTCACATAACTTGAGCTCCTTTTATGTATGTTATTTCCAGCCTGCATTTCCTTGCAGATAACAGGTAGTTTGCTCAGGAATATGACATATCCTGTCCACTTATGCAGGGCAGGGCTGCAGACAAATTGCTTTTTGGCAAAAAAAAAAAAACATGTGGGGGTCAGCACAGTGTGCCCATGGTGTAGAATTATTCTTTCCTCATGTTCTGACCATCCTCACATGTCTGTACCCTGTTAGCTTCAACTGCAGTGCCTGGAGCCAGGAGTCAGTTCTGGGGAACCTGGAGCTGCACCCAGAGAGCTGCCTCCAGTGGCAGCTGCCTCTCAGTTCTCACCCCAGGACAGACTCTCACCTTGAATCACAAAGACCCTCCACTCTGGGTGTCCAATGACATCCAAGCAGTGTAGGTTTGGACTCACTAAACTCATGCAGAAGGGGAAGTAAATCTACAGAATGACCAGCAGTGATTTGCAGTGAGCCAGAGATGACTTGTGTGTATCCATTGACCCATATCTTATTTATTTCTAAACCGGAAGATTTCTAAATTGCCTGACAAGCTGACCTTTCATGCACCCGATTAGGTGAAAAACAGTCCAATGCTGCAGATTTTCAGCCACTAATGCTTGCTATGCACATCCCTGGAGACCTCAACCATATCCTCCAGCCACAGGAAAGGTGAGCCCAGGTCGGGAATCTCCTGACCACTGCTGCCCTTGGAGCTCCCTGACCCAGAGGTTCCTCAGTACCTGGGTGACCTCACCAACATGCATAAGCCCCTTCTCCAGGGTTCCTTCCCCTCTGAGCAGCATCATGGCACCTCAGCCTCTGGAGAGACCCCTACGGTGAGGGGCTGAGGCTGGCAGGCCAGTCAGAGAATAAACCAGAACAGCCCTGTGAGCTCCTGCACCCTGAGTTGTGTCTCTTCTGGTGCTGTACCTGGTCCCTCCACTCTCCCACAAACAGAAGCACACTCTCTATCCCCGAAACTCTGCCGTCAGCTCGAAGCACCTGAACAAATGTCTTTATACTTCCTTTGCGCCTTTATTGATTGGGCTATTTTGTGTGTGTGTGCTGTGGTTTTTGAGTTTATTATAAATCCGGGATGTTACCCCATCAAATAATTAGTTGTCAAAGATCCCTCCCAATCTGCAGGTTTCCTTCATGATCTCAGTTGCATCCTTCTTGTGCAGAAGTTTGCTGATTACACACCCTCCTAACTGTTGTGCTGCATCAAGGACAGAAAACTACAGAGCACTATTCCTCGTGGAAATGGATGCAAAAATCCTCAAGCAAATCCCAGCAAGCCTCATTCAAAAACATCAAGAAGATCGTACATCATTATCCAAGGCTTTCAACCCAGGGATGCAGGTTGGTTCAAATTATATAAAGCAATAACTCTAATTCACTACACAAGTAGAATCAAGGGGAAAACATCACACGATCATCTCAATAGATGAAGAATAAGCCCATAACAAAACTCAGTGACCATTCATATTAAACCACAACAAGCAAGGTACAGAAGGAACTCAACAACCAACCTCAAAGCCAACATCATTCTGAATGGAGAAAACCAAAGCACTTGATTTTTAAAAGATAAATTTTTATGAGACTTCAAATTTTCATATTTTTCTTTCTTTGTACCATGGACTGAACCTGGGGGTGTTTAACCACAGAGCCACATCCCCAAGTTTTTATCTTTTCCTTTCAGACAGGTCCTTGCTAAGTTGTTTGTGGTCTCACTGTTTTCCTGAGACTGACTTTGAACTTGTGATCCTCCAACCTCAGTCTCCAAGCCACTGGGATTACAGGTGTGCACTACTGGGCTGAGCCATTCTCTGGATTTTTAAGGGCAGCAGATTATGACAAAACAACCAAAGAAATGGAGGACTTTTTAAATTATCTTGTTGATCTTCATAAGAAATAGCAAAACATTCTCAAATTCAAGCATAAAAGATTACTTGGTAGAACAATGACACTTTTAAGAACTGACTTATAGTAAAAGAGATGGTGGCCTATTTCTTACTGGTGCTCCTTTTAGAAGAACCAAGCTTCCTTCTGCAGCAGTGGAGCAGTGATTCTCAGCACCCGTCGGGCATCACCATGCCATCTCCACAGTGCTCTCAAGCAGTCTGCGTGTTTGTTGTTCATGTCTATCTTTATTTTTCCCTTCCAGCTCTGGATGGATGTGACTCCTCTCACTGGTGAGAAGTTAGGGAATTGACTTTTTGAAGAATAGGAACAGTTTAAGTTGGTTAATATCCTAAGAAGAAAGAAGAAATGCACAAAACTTGTACCAAAAGAAAAGTGTGAGGTGTTTATGGTCACCCTACCTCCTCCCTAGTGTTATCAGAAGTAAGATTCACAATCTGGAATCAAATGTTTAAAGGTCAATATCATTTTTACTCAAATATCTCTTCCAACCTTGTTAAAGCATGGGATTATGGTACATTTCCCAGGAGGTCTCCAGACAGGGTTTCTTATGAAATCACACTTAGAATTTTGATTGCTTTTTTTCCCTCTCTTTTCTTGTTTTTCCTTTAACAACTAGTATGAACTTGGACTTAATTACCCTGGTTTATGTCATGCTACACACCATTCATTCCTTTGCACCAGGAGTGATGTTTCAGGTCAGTGACAATCCTTGGGAAGTGATGTGACATGACCCCATGGTACAGCAGCTAATGGTCTCAATATCACTGCATGGAGGCCCAGGAAAAATGGCAAGGTTGCCTCTTCCACATGAGATCTCCTTGACCTGGACTCCAGGCTGTGGCTCCCACACACAGGCAAGAGACGTGTTCTCACACAGCAGACAGGAAGCAGGATCCTGCAGGACCTGCTTCTGTGGACAGACTGGGTGGACAGAGTTTTTCTAAACACCTCTCAGAAGAAACAAAGGTCTTCTATTTAACTCTGTGTCAATATCATGGAAATTTCTTCCCCTAAGTAGCCCTTGTGGTTAGCCTGGTGTGCTTGAGGACATTATGGTGGAATTTATATCCAATGGTGATAAGTCTCACCGAGAACGGCTCATTCGCTGCTTGAGGCATTTGTAACCACAAGAGACACTTCCTCTCTCTCTGTAAAGCCCTTTGACATTGCACTGTCGCTGAACTCAGGCTCCAATAAAAGCTGTTCCTAACATGGGCTTCCTATATCCTCAAACCTGGTGGTCACTAACAGGCAGCTCTCCAAATGCCTCAAGTTCACCTCTCCACCCCGAGGCCTCTACCATCCATGGCATGTGGGGTGAGAACCATGTCCTTCTCTGCATTAGCTGAGGGCAGAGCAGTCAGGATGGTGCCCAGTTCCTGCGTGAAACTTGGACACCCACATGTGCACTGGGGACGACCATGCTCCTGCGTTAAACCTGGACACCCACGTGTGCACAGGGGACGACCATGCTCCTGAATTAAACCTGGACACCCAGGTTGCACTGGGGACAACCATGCTCCCGCGTTAAACCTGGACACCCATGATGCACTGGGGACGACCGTGCTCCTGAGTTAAACCTAGACACCCACATGTGCACTGGGGACGACCATGCTCCTGAGTTAAACCTGGACACCCACGTGTGCACTGGGGACGACCATGCTCCTGAGTTAAACCTGGACACCCACATGTGCACTGGGGACGACCATGCTCCTGAGTTAAACCTGGACACCCACGTGTGCACTGGGGACGACCATGCTCCTGCGTTAAACCTGGACACCCACGTGTGCACTGGGCATGACCATGCTCCTGCGTTAAACCTGGACACCCACGTGTACACTGGGGACGACCATGCTCCTGCGTTAAACCTGGACACCCACGTGTGCACTGGGCATGACCATGCTCCTGCGTTAAACCTGGACACCCACGTGTGCACTGGGCATGACCATGCTCCTGCGTTAAACCTGGACACCCACGTGTGCACTGGGCATGACCATGCTCCTGAGTTAAACCTGGACACCCACATGTGCACAGGGGACGACCATGCTCCTGCGTTAAACCTGGACACCCACATGTGCACTGGGGACGACCATGCTCCTGCGTTAAACCTGGACACCCACGTGTGCACTGGGCATGACCATGCTCCTGCGTTAAACCTGGACACCCACATGTGCACTGGGGACGACCATGCTCCTGCGTTAAACCTGGACACCACGTGTGCACAGGGGATGACCATGCTCCTGAGTTAAACCTGGACACCCAGGTTGCACTGGGGACGACCATGCTCCTGCGTTAAACCTGGACACCCACATTGCACTGGGGACGACCATGCTCCTGCGTTAAACCTGGACACCCATGATGCACTGGGGACGACCATGCTCCTGCATTAAACCTAGACACCCACGTGTGCACTGGGGACGACCGTGCTCCTGAGTTAAACCTGGACACCCACATGTGCACAGGGGACGACCATGCTCCTGAGTTAAACCTGGACACCCACGTGTGCACTGGGGACGACCATGCTCCTGCGTTAAACCTGGACACCCACATGTGCACAGGGGACGACCGTGCTCCTGCGTTAAACATGGACACCACGTGTGCACAGGGGATGACCATGCTCCTGAGTTAAACCTGGACACCCACGTGTACACTGGGGACGACCATGCTCCTGAGTTAAACCTAGACACCCACATGTGCACTGGGGACGACCATGCTCCTGAGTTAAACCTGGACACCCACGTGTGCACTGGGGACGACCATGCTCCTGCGTTAAACCTGGACACCCACGTGTGCACTGGGGACGACCATGCTCCTGAGTTAAACCTGGACACCCACGTGTGCACAGGGGACGACCATGCTCCTGAGTTAAACCTGGACACCCACGTGTACACTGGGGACGACCATGCTCCTGCGTTAAACCTGGACACCCACGTGTGCACTGGGGACGACCATGCTCCTGAGTTAAACCTGGACACCCACGTGTGCACAGGGGACGACCATGCTCCTGAGTTAAACCTGGACACCGACGTGTGCACTGGGGATGACCATGCTCCTGCGTTAAACCTGGACACCCACATTGCACTGGGGACAACCATGCTCTCTTAACATGGAGGTTCAAGGTTGCATTTCCTTAATTTAAATTTTCAAATGCAGTTCCTTCTCCCATTCCTGGAAGCAGATTCAACTTACTTTTTACTTGTTTTCCTCCAAGGGACCGTTGATGTCACTGACCACAGAGGAGGGCCTGTCCTCCAGCTGTTCTTTGCACTTCACACAGCAGGTTGTCTCACCCCATTGCAGTTCCCAGGACATTTGCATGCTGCTCCCTGGGGAGGACCTGCCTGCAAGGCTGACATAAAAGCTCAGCTCTAACCTGGTCTTCACTCACCAGGACTCCTCAGCTCACCTTCTCAAAATGAGGCTCCCTGCTCAGCTCCTGGGGCTGCTGATGCTCTGGATCCCAGGTGAGGACAGAGGGGAAGAGGGAGGAGAAGGGGGTGGGGGTCCCATTGCTGTCATGTTTATTCTGACCATGTTGAAGGATACATTCTATGTTCCAAGGAAGAGAATTTTGATGTCTTGCTCTGTGAGAATCCAAAACCACCTAACAGTGACCAACTCTCTAATGAAGTTCTTGAATAAGAAGGCAGCTTCTTGGGTCTTGTAAATTTAGTGGCAGTATGTTTTATTTTCCTAAAAGATTGCTTTCTTATTACATAGATTAGAATGTTTAGCTTGAAATAAAAAACCAGAGAAAAACTATGAGAATCTCTCATGTGGGTTGTATATGACTTTACACATTTCTCTCATTGTTTCAGAATCCAGCGGGGAGGTTGTGATGACCCAGAATCCCCTCACCCTACCTGTCACCCCCGGACAGGCAGCCTCCATCTCCTGCAGGTCCAGTCAGAGCCTCCTACACAGTAACGGAAACACCTATTTGCATTGGTACCTGCAGAGGCCAGGAGAGTCTCCAAGGCTTCTGATCTATGAAGTTTCCAACAGGTTCACTGGGGTCCCAGACAGGTTCAGTGGCAGTGGGTCAGGGACAGACTTCACACTGAAAATCAGCAGGGTGGAGGCTGAGGATGCTGGAGTCTATTACTGCCAGCAAGGTGTACAGCTTCCTCCCACAGTGATGCAGCCCCGAACAAAAACCTCCCTGCTGTGGTGGCCCAGGTGCCACTCCTGCTGCTTGTCTGGGGAGCAGTGGAGCAGATGACTTGCATCGGTGTGAGGGAAAGGAGGGTGCAGCAGTACCTGGGGAAACGCTGGCTGCTTTCTGTTTCACTGGCTCTTGGTCTACAGCTCAGGCGCCACGGGTTGTGTCTCCTCTTCTGAGGCAGCCCTGGACGGCATGAGCCTGGGAGAGTGAGGTTGTCCACGTGCTGTGTGCAGCAATCATGGTGGCAGGCAGAGCTGAGTGACAGCTCAACACCACCCTGCTGCCTGGCCCAGAGTTGTTGAGGAGATGTCTTCAGCATGATGGACAGGCCTTGGTGCATATCAGAGGAACAGGATTTGAGGTCCTGCTAGAGATGACCAGGTAGCTGTGTATTTCTCATCAGATCCCATGTGGTAATATTCAGAAATTTGTGTTTTCCCACTTACCCAATTTCTAGCACCATATTACTCTCTACTTTTCATCCCTTCGTTCAGGGAATCCTTCCTTCCACATTCCTATCCCCAGGAGGAGTCTGAGGTGAATAATCAGTAGTAACGTTTGCCTTCTGAGCCATAAATTGACTATTTTTAAAATTATTTATTTTTTTTATTTTTTACAGACTGCATTTTGATTCTGGAGGAACTTTAGATTATGTTCAAGGAAATGAGAGGGAGAGGGGTATGAAACATGGTGAAATGAGACAGACATCATTACCCTAAATTGACTTTTATAATTTCATAGCAGGTTTATGATCCTAATGTCAAGAAGTTTGATTTGCCTCAATTTCTTTTTGCTCACTGAGACGTGAGTACTTGCAATACTAAAAGCGGACCTTGAAAATACACTACAGAAATGGAAGATGAAGAGCATCAAATTTGCCCCTCTTAGTATAGAAAAGATGTAGAACTTGCTGAGATGCAGGTAGGGAGGTAAAGTATGAGGTGAGTATTTTCACAATCTTTCCTTGTATGCATTTCCAGCTGTCCTCACATCAGCCAAGATAGTATGAATCAAAAACCACCATTAGTTTTTCTACCAGGGCAGTGGAAGCTCGGAGCTCTAACTGTGTGTGGTTGGTGATGCTACTGTTACACAGAGGGTATCGGTGTCTGGAAAACAATGTGACCCCATCAATAGTTATTTTACTGACTTAACACCTTGAATATAGGTTTCTTTTTGCTCAGCTCTGTGGTTTTCTGTCAAACAGGTCTTTATCTAAAGGGTTGATGTGACAAGATCCCCATTATTTGGAAAAAGAAGTAACACACTTGAGATATTTCTATGATCCAGGGTAATTTATCAACCAAAAGTTCATAGAGTATGGACTGAGTGTATCAATTCCAAACTCACCGAAAGGGAAAATGAAATTGCTCCTACACACTTTAGACAGGGTAGAGAATGTGTGGAAAGTGGAGGAGCTTTTGGAATGTTCTACTCACTGCCATTTCCACTGGTGAAAGCTTGTCAGACACTTGACAGAAGTAAGCTGAACCTTCAGGTGGTACAGGCAGGTGGACAGCACAGGCCCTGGCAGGCTCCAGAGACACAGGAAACAGGAAGTACACAGAGAGCCATGTAGACATGAATGCCACCAGGGCCTCTTGGTCAGCATGAGGGCTGAGGAGCACAGGGTCCAGCCCTTTCCTTCCCCCTCACTGTGCTGTTGTTGAACCTCTTGAAGGTGAGAGAAGACATGTGGTTGTTTAAACAGTAGCCTGGTCATTGCCTGTGGGGTGGGGTACACTAGGAAGAGCAGGGAGCAGGCTGAGGCACTGCTGGCAGGGATTCTTGCACACACAGCACTTGAGCATCAGACTCTCACCGGGAAAAGAGAGGCTTCTTTGCTCTAGTTTCCCTCCACACAGAGGATATTTTAGTGTTATTTTGCAAACATCAGAGGCCCCTGGAGATGTTCCCTCTCTCCACACCATCTGGCACCAGCCAGGGGATTTGCATGCTGCTCCCTGGGGAGGACCTGCCTGCAAGGCTGACATAAAAGCTCAGCTCAAACCTGGCCTTCACTCACCAGGACTCCTCAGCTCACCTTCTCAAAATGAGGCTCCCTGCTCAGCTCCTGGGGCTGCTGATGCTCTGGATCCCTGGTAAGGACAGAGGGATGAGGAAGGAGAAGGGAGAGGAGGTTGAATTCACTGCTTCCTTCATGCCAATTCTGTAGATGTTAGTGGTGTGGGTTTCACCACACAGAATGAGGCATGTGATGTCTAGATCTATGAAAAGTAGAAAGTTTCTAGAGGGAGAAAAGAAAGATCTGTGTACTGATAAAGTCGAGACAGAAAGAGGGGAGTGACATGGTGTTCCTCTAGGTAGGCATTCTACATGGCAAAACTCTATCTTATATGACATGGGGTATGTATGGACAAGAACCTAACTACATACACATGCACATATACATGATTTAGTTCAGAAAGGAACACAGGAATGACTCAGCCTTGAAGAAGAATGATGGCATTTTCCTGTAAATGGATGGAGCCAAAGGATATTATGGTAAGCAAAATAAGCCAATCCCCAAAACCCAAAAGTTGAATGTTCTCTTGGACACGCAGATGCTAATTCACAGTGCAGGTGGTAGGGCACCTGCAAGGAAGAATGGAGTTATTTTAAATAGATATGAGTGTAGGGAGGGGAGGGGATATAGGGGTGGGAAGAAGAGTAGGACAAATTAGACATTATTACCCTGTGTACATATGTAACTATATGACCTGTGGGATTCTACATTATGAATAGCCAGAAAAATGAGAAATTCTACTCCATTATAAATGACATATTAGAGTTCATTCTACTGTCATGTATAATTAATTTAAAAAATTTTTAAAGAACAAAGAAAGGAACGAAGGAGAAATCATGCAAACATTTTATAACATACAAAAAATTTTATTTCTATTATCATTTAAGGATCCAGTAGGGATCCTGTGATGACCCAGACTCCTCTCTCCCTGCCCAACATCCTTGGAGAGCCAGCCTCCATCTCCTGCAGGCCTAGGCAGAGCATCCTAAGTAGTCAAGGAAACATTTATTTGAGTTGGTTCCTGCGGAAGGCAGACTGTTCTCCAAGCCTTCTGACCTACAAAGTTTCCAACCTGGTCAATGGGGTCCTGTAAGGCAGTTTGGGACCCACAGCGATTCTAGTCACCACTGTGCACTCCTGCTGAACTGCCGCCCACTCTTACGTCTCAGTTGCGGCTGGCCAATAGCTCCCTGAAAAATGCACCATGGACATGAGGTCTCACGCAAGAGACTTTATTATGCGGACGACTAACACGTCCGCTTCAGGGTGAAAAGAAAGGAAAAAAGAGAAGATGGCATGTGTGCTTCTCCCAGATATTGGAATCTCCCGAGCTGGAAGGAACCAGTAGCAGAGGAGAATACTTGCAAGCTGACTGATGAACCAATAGCTATCTAGCATATTAGGATGTAACGTGGGAAGCAGGAAAATGGCAGCAGCGTAAGCCGGAAATTCCTGTAATGTAAGTAGGCGGGCAGAGCGCAGATTGACAAGTGGTTGGGAGGTGGGGTATCGGTTTTATATTACAGGTCCCAAACAGGTTCAGTGGCAGTGGATCAGGGACTTCACACTGAAAATCAGCAGGGTGGAGGCTGAGGATGTTGGAGTCTATTACTGCCTGCAAGCTACACAATATCCTCCCACAGTGGTGCAGCCCTGAACAAACACTGCCTTGCTAGGGTGGCCCAGCTGCCACATGTGCTGCTGTTCTGGGAGCAACACAGCAGATTATGTCTGTGAGAGGAAGAGGCTGCAGCTGAGGGCTCTGGACCTTGGGTGCCATGGCCCCAGCTCAGACACCACATATTAAGGTCCCACAAGCTGCAAAAGCCCTGGTGTTGCACAAGCAGAAAGGAGATTCCTGGGGAAACAGAGTGCTCCAAGGTGAAATTGAGTAGGCTGAAGAGTCTCTAGAAGCCACTCAATAATACAGCATTCTGCCAAAACATATATGAGAAATGTTTTTTAAATCTCTAGTGTAATTTCCATTATAACTCTAGTCTTTATTTTCACAGTATTTTTAAGAAATATGTATTAAAGTTCATCATAATATATAGTAATAAAAGCACAAGAAAAAAGATGGGAATCATGACATCAGTAACACCCAGGAGTGCTGATGCCTAAGGGAGGGTAGTATTTAATGAGATGGAAGCCAAATTGTCACCAGCTTACGTTAAAATGTTTTAAATGTAGTGTCTCATGTTTCAACCAAAATTAACTAAGATAAAGAAAAAAATGCCAAAATACATAGAGGGAAAAAATAATGGGAAAATACATAGAGGGAAAAAAAGAAAATGGGGAGAGAATTAAAATTATCTTGCCCCAAACACAACTAAAGTGAAAGGAGGTTGTAATGGAGGAGATGGAGGGAACACAAAGACAGGACACAGAGAGAATGCAAAGAAGAATGGAAAGGAAGTTCTTCCCTGTCTGTAATTATGCTGAATGTGAACAGATGAACCTCCCTTCAAAATATGTAGATTGGCAAAATGGATTGAAATTATCTATGTATATGTCTCACTTTAGGCCTTAGAACAAGCAGAGCTTGATGGTAAAAACTTAGAAAAACATTATAGGCAAATACTGAGCTAAAGACAGGAAAAAGAGTTATGCTTCTGTCAGACATATATACTGTCAAAATTGCTTAAAGAGACATACGAGGAAATTACACAATGATTGCAGGGTCAATTCACCAAGAAGATATAAGTTACAAACATTCACGCACCAAACAGCAAGGCTACAAAACACATGCCAAAACAGTGACAGATGTGAGGGACAAATAGACTAGAATACAGTAACAGAGGGGAACTCACTATGTACTTTGATTTCTCCATGGGACAACCAGTCAAAGGACAAGTCAGGAAGCACAGAACTGCAGCAATGCCATCCACCTAACAGACATGGAGAGAGGATTCCTCCCACCATGGCATTACATGATTGCTCAAGTGCTCATGGAATGAGATCTCTAAGATCCTGCATATGTTAAACCACAAAACAAATTTCAATAAATATATAAAGATTTAGAACATAGAACATGCAGATTATCTCCTCTGATAACAATGGTATGTAGTTACAAATTAACAGTCAAAAGTGAACTAGAAATTCAAAAATATGAGAAAAGGTAACATGCTCATACATAAGAACTGGTTAAAAGTACATGTTTAAGTCAGATCTTCAAGTCTATGTCTAAAACCCAGACATGAACAACTTAGAGAAGGAAAGGTTTATTTTGGCTCATGATTTCAGAGATTCAATCCATGGCCAACTGGTTCTATAGCCCTGGGTCCAGGAGGAGACAGAACATCATGGCAGAGGACATGGTAGAGAGAAACAGGATGAGGGTGACAGAGAGTGTGATAGAGAGAGAGAGAGAGAGAGAGAGAGAGAGAGAGAGAGAGAGAGAGAGGGGAAGGGGCCTCAGGAAGAACAACTTTTCCAGGGTACAACCCCAGAGACCCACCCCTCCTGCCTTTCTCCACCTGCTGACAGTTATCACTGAAACAGTCCATGAAAAATAAGGTGGAATGATTAGGTTATAGCTTTTGTAATCTGAACATTTATCTCTGGAGATCTGGGATCAACATAAGTTTTTGGAGGGGACACCTCACATCCAAACCAATCCATTCCATTGCTGACCTCCAAAAAAAGTTTATGTCCATATCACAATGCAAAATGTATTTAGTCTATCTTCAAGAGCCCCACAGTCTTAACAAATTCAGCATTACCCAAAAGTTCAAGTTCAAAGTCTCATCTGAGACCTAAGGCAAAGTCCCACCTGAGACCCCAAAATTTCCCTGCCACGCATGGTCCTAATGGACAGATCATCTGGCCCTACTACTCTGTAGTCATAGTGCAGGATTCTCTTCACAAATGAGTAATTTCCATGTTATGAACTATGATGGTCATTCCCATCCAGTGTGAGGAGAGAGAACAATGACTAGGGTAATAGGGCAGTCCTATTGGTGGTCTCCCCAGGTCATAAGAAGCTGAGTCCCTTTCTACAATTATCCTGAATGTGAAATCATCAGCCCTATGAGAGTTAACAACATGGAAAAGGTTTTAAATATTTTACAGGGGTCCTTCAATCAGAGCCTCCAAGCTCATTCTACTACCTCTGGGTCTGAGCTTCCTGCTTAAAAGTCGTGTCCATGTGTTCTTCTGCTCACCTTGCCCAGGCCTTCTCTCTCAGCCTGACCCCAGTCCCATCTGCCCCCAGCTTGGCATGCTGCCACCCTGGCCATGCTGGGAGTCTCTCTTCACAGTTCCTGTATTTCTGCAGAAGCAACATTTTAAAGCTCAGGAGAAATGTGGGACTTCTCTCAGAGGCTAGGTCCCTTCACCTGCCATTTATCTTTTAGAGAAGTCATCTCTTGTCTTTGGAAAGTACTATTTGAATTGTGAGTATCTGGGGTTTCTTAAGCCATGTAGTAACTTCTCCATGTTCTTTATTCCATCTCTTTCCAAAAAGTTCCAATCAGTCTGACTGTATCCTGTAAAGTCACGTGAGCATTTCTCTGACACGTTCTCTCTCCACACCCCAAAGTTTCCACCCTCTCCTAGGTCTTTATTTTCAACAAAAGTCCAAAGACAAAATCCCATTGATTTGTCAGATCATAAGTGAAAACTCAGAAATATGTACATTTGTAGAAATAAGGGACAGCTGTAGCCACATAATCCCCAGCTGAGGCATATCTTCACATCTGAGGCCAAGTAAAAACATTCTCTTGATAAACAGAAATGAAGAAAAAAAATTCTCATGTGCAAATACACATTGCAAGAGATTCAAAAGAAAACCCTTTGGAACCACAGGAATATGACTGGGAAGGTGCTGAGGGATCAGGAAGTAGGTGGACGGAAAACAGGAAGGAGTGGGGAATGTCCCTTCTCCTGTGAGGACACATAACAATGTCTTTGCTTTCCTTGAAACAGGAGACTTCCTTCACTTGACTCACAGGAGAGGGACACACCTCCTGTCTTCTACTGCACCCAGAAGGGGATTTGCATGCAGCTCCCTGGGGAGGACCTGCCTGCAAAGCTGACATAAAAGCTCAGCTCTAACCTGGCCTTCACTCACCAGGACTCCTCAGCTCACCTTCTCAAAATGAGGCTCCTGCTCAGCTCCTGGGGCTGCTGATGCTCTGGATCCCTGGACAGAGGGGATGAAGAAAGAGAATGGGGAGGGAGTTGAGCCCTGGGGCCCCAATTCTCTCCACGTGTACTCTGTCCACATGAGAGATAAGCAGGTCTCTCCTCCAGGATGCACCTGTGCTGTTCAGATCTGTGTGAGAGAGGAAGATTCCAGAAGGTGGAAGAGCCTGGGCTTTGGGTAAATTTCAGGATCAGAAACTGGGGCAAGATATAGATGAATTCTACAGGCCTATTTGTTGCTTGTTAATGTTGAGTTCTTTTAAAACTTTGACATTGTTTGCTGCATAAAGAAGCATCACAAAAATGCATACCTGAAATATACAGAAAAGAATAATTGTAAATATGTATCATGAGGTTTGCATATAACATTCCATTTCTCTATCATTACTCCAGGATCCAGTGTAGATGCTATGCTGACCAAGACTCCTCTCTCCCTGTCCGTCACCCCTGGAGCCAGCCTTCGTTGCCTGAGGGTCCAGTTAGAGCCTGCTACACTGTGATAGAAACACCTGTATGAGCTGGTAACTGCAGAGACCAGGTCAGTCTCCGAGCCTTGATCTATGAAGTTTCCAACAGGTTCACTGGGGTCCTGACAGGTTCAGTGGAAGTGGGTCAGGGACAGACTTCACACTGAAAATCATCAGGGTGGAGGCTCATGAGCAGGGGTGTCACTGCGGGCAGACTACACCTGTTCCCCCCACAGTGCTGCAGCCCTGACACAAAGCTCCCTGCTAGCGTGGCCCACCTGCCACCTGTGCTGCTTGTCTGTGGATCAGCACAGCAGATTCTCTGAGCCTGCGTGGCAGAAGATCCTGGGTCACTCAGGGGAACGGACTGCAGCAGGACTCTGAGCCATGGGTGACTTCTCCCACCGTGTTCTGGTCTCAACAGTGCATGACTTTGCATTTCTCCTTGTATTTCCTGAGTTACGAATTTGTGGTCTGATTTGCTCTCTAAGCACTTATGATATTTTATTCGGGAATAGAGATTCCTGTCTTTTGTTGCCTAAGTGATTTTGGCAGATGGAAAATTTGTTAGTATACTAGTACAGAAAGAAAAAAAATGTCACAGATAATAAAAAAATATTCCACTTGACATTTCCAATTGCCTAAGAATTAAGTTGATTTTTATGTTGTAGGAAAAATTGTACAGAAAAATGTGTTTCATACATTCTCATTTAAGTATACAATCTAATAATGTTCTTTGCTTTAAATGACATGTCATTCAAATTAACAAATGTGAAGCAGACATTATTACCTCAGATACACATATGAGTGCATGACTGATGTAATCCAACAACATGTGCAATAATATAAATGAGAAATTATATTCCATTTATATATGATTTATTAAAATGCATAAATGCATTCCACTGTCATGTATAACAAATTAGAAAAAAATTTAAAGAAACAATAAAAATAGATTTAAAAAGTGTTTATACTGGGATCAGGTTGTGTTGCTTGTGTTAAAATAGATCATAGTCTATTTTACGTAGTTTGCTTATTCTAAGGTATGAATTTGATTTTTAACATAAATGTATTGCAAATAGGAATGAGAAAAAAAAGAAGAAATAATTTATGGAAATGTGTTTGTAGCACAAATCTTCAGACTGTATTTCTACTCCTGTGCATGAGTGTGAACATACACACATCCAAGGTTGTGTTGGTTTCACTCACACAGTGCCCTGTGTGTGTCCTGGGCCTGCTGCACACACTCCTGAGCAGGACACTCACCAGGACCTGCAGGGTGTAGCAGCCCACAACACAAGCCCCCAGGGTGGGCCGCCTCCAGGACCAGCAGGAGCAGCTGCAGAGGCCAGAGTCTGCTCGGGCAGGGATGGTGCAGAGCCTTGGAGAAGGCCATGCAGGCCTCAGCCAGAGCATGGACACCTCTGTGCAAACACAACCCAGGGCATGGTCAGGAGGTCCACAGACAATTCTTCACACTTTCTAAGAACTCAGACCCCAGAGGCACCCCTGAGAGGTGCCACCTTGTCCTCCATGGGACAGGCACTAATGTTCCCTGCTGCCTTCCTGTCTGCCAGGATGCCAGTCAAGTCCTTCCAGACCCTCCTGCACCCTGACACCACCTACTGCCACTTGGTCCCTCAGGGCATTTCCTCCTGACTTTGTCCAGTGATGTCCCTCTCAGCAGCCACCCTAAATGTGGACAGAGGCCTGCACAGCATGTCCTGTGCCTTTTGGGAATTGAAAACACACAGGGCCTCACAAATGTTCCTAGTCTTCCATTCTATGTTCCAGGAGAGAGGTCACTGTCCCTTGCAGACCCAAAGGAAAGAGTATTAATAGTGTCCAGTCTGGCACCAGAGAATGAGGCCTGGCTGCTGAGCTCCTGTTGCCTCCTGCTGCCCTCTGCTCATCATTTTTCCTGTGATGGTGGTGGGGCAGGGACTCAGGTCATTCTGGACACCAGTAGCCACACTTCCTTTCAAGGCACATGAACCTCCTCCTCTCACCACTAGAGGAAACTCCCCCACCCAGCTGCTGTTCCTGTCCAGGTGCTGCTGACATTCCTGATTTGTCAGGGGAGCAGGTGGGGGACAGCTCTGAAATCTCACACTCTCTCCCCTTCCCATCCCTTCTCTCCTAGTCCTGCGTTGCTCCCGCATTTCTCCTCTGCATTCCTACTTGGGTCTTCTCTGTCCTGCCCCCTCCTACTCTGAATTCACACCTGTCAATCCTTACTCCACACCTGGCTGTCCTCATATGGGTCACAACCCTGTTCTCTTGCACATCCTGGCCCTTGGACTACCTTCTGACTCCATTACTTGGATTTTCCTGGGAGAGTCAGTGGAGGTGCTTGGTGGTCTTTAGAGACCAGAAAGGAAAACAGCAGATGTTCAGAAGCTGTACGTGTGGCCACCATAGTCCACCGTGATCAGAGACACTGCAGTGATGTCAGCTGTGAAGATGACAGAAGCACCCTATCTTTTCAGTCAGATGGATGGCCACCTGCAGGTGTGATGGGTTTGTCCTGTGGCCATGAGTCTCTGAGCCAGCTGTTCTGCCCTGCCCGGAAGAAGTCACCAGGGAGGAGCTGCCTATGCCCAGCTCTGGACATAGAACTTCTGCTCCCTTTGGGCCCAGAACAACTATACAACTCTGTGACATCTCTGTGTAACTACAGATCCTTGGTCAGCCAGTGTCTTCAGCAATGGGAAAGTCACTGTTCCAGGCAGTAGGAGCATAGCCACAGGTATTGAGCTTCGTGATGCTTGATTCTCTTGGGTAGAGAAAGGGCAATGGACTGAGGAACAGATGTTGGTTTTAAATGCCCAAACTGATTGTAGAAAACATAAGGACAGGTACATATGTTGGCACAGGACTGTAAATCCAGCTGCTTTAGAGACTGAGGGAAAAGTATCACCAGTCTAGGCCAGCTTAGGCAACTCAGATGAACACTGACTCAAGACAAAATGAAAAGAATGTGGGATGTACGTCAGAGCTTGCCTAGATTGTGGGAGACACAATTAGATTACCAGAAAACAAAACAAAACAAAAAAGTGAAACCTTAAAACCACAGTACAGATTGATCATCCACAATCCCTGAGTCATCTTACGACTGCAGTATGGCAGAGCCTACAGAACTGAAATCCAGGTTTGAGAGGAACTACTTCTGGGCTGATAAGAAGGACCCCCCCCCCAAGGCAATGGCACCATGTTGGGGTTCAAACTGCTGCTCCAAAATCAACTGAAATGCAAAGAAATGCAGAAAGAAATGTCAGAATTCATCCAATAGAGGACAAAGATCAAAGAAGAATATGCAAAGAACTTGGAAAAGCTCTCTCAGAACTCCAATAAGCTCTCTCAGAACTCCTTGGCTGCACAGGAGGAAGGTTCCCCAGGAGAAGAATGGGCTCAGGTGATGAAGAGTTTGGCAGATGAAGCAGAAGTTCATCTCAAGTTCTCCAACCTTCACAACAAGGTAGAGAAGCCCCCAAATAACTTTTGTGAGAACTCCAAGAAAGACATGAAAAAGTGTGACCACCATATTGCTGACCTCCGCAAGCAACTCGCCAACCACTATGCATCAATGAAGAGAGCCCAGAAAGCTCTCACAGAGTGGCAGAGAGACCTGGAGATGAAGAGCCAGCAGTTGGAGATCAAGCTGAGCAACAAGATGGAGGAGGACATCAAAAAGGCACAGAGTAAGTCCACACAGGCTGGTGCTGACCTCATATACTGTGTGAACCTCTACAACCAGGCCCAGTCCAAGAGGTTTGAAGAGATGGTAACCACCACTTTGGAGCTGAAGAAGCTGGAAGTGGAGAGGGTGGAGATGATGTAGAAACATTTGTGCCAATATACATAGCTGTGGCATGAGATGGACATGTTCAACCCAAAGAGTTCAGCCTGTGGACCAACTGCTTTGAAAAGTGGACCTGGTCAAAGACAGAAAGCTGTGGATCAGAGAGAATAAAACAGGCAACATTTGCCCTGTAGACATGGAGATCTAGACATGCCTGTGTGGCCCTAGGTGTCCCACAGAGAGGAGATAGTCACTTCCTCTAGGTGAAGCTGCCCTCCCATTCACTCTCCTGTCCACTGAGGAGAGAGGAGAGAGGAGAGAGCTGGTGACTCCAGAAGAGTGATCTGGATGGCCCAACTGGGGGAATCTCAAATATTTCCAGGCAAAGAAGATGGACCTACAACCCAGCCCTTGTCTCCAAGACTGAAGCTCCCAAACCCCACGCCTTGATTATTGCTCTGAGAGCAAACTGAGGCTGGAACATTGAGATCCCTGCTGAGTTCCACAGGGGTGACCATCACACACTTGTTCCCTTGGATGTCCCAGGGCACATCCTCCAGATGGTACCTTTATCTCCAGGGCTTCAGAGATCAGAGGGGCATCTCTGCCTCCAAGCCAACATAAGAACCACAATCACGGATAGATGGTGCCATCAACTCAGCCTGCACCTAGAGTCCTTTACAGCTCTCTGTTTATCTCATTGCATTCTGGGAGTACAAACCAGACTTTTTTAGGTTGCTTTTCTTCCCCATGAGACTTGGGAAGTCCTGCCTTCTCTCTTCCCAGACCAACCTTCCCTAGGGAAGTCAGGATGGAACTACCACAATCATCAAATTAGTCCTAGTTGGAGCATCAAATCATGGTTCCTTTCAAAAAAGAAAAAAGAAAAATGAAATGCCGTGGTGTGTTGTGTGTGCCTTGTGCGGCTGTTCCCCTGTGAGGACCAGGGAAGGCCCAGGGGGCATCTGGAGATGCATCTGAGAGGGGAGAAGGGGGCCCACGAGGTATGGAGGTCATCAACAGCAAAGACCATGAGGTGCACTGGGAAGAGCAGGGCCCCCGATATCTCAAATGAACATTGTTCATAAAAAAATATTTTACCTCTGCAGTGTGCAAATGTCAACCAGGCCTACAGCAATCTAAACCCTTTCCAAATAAATTCACACAAAAATCTCTAGTTAATTGACCACAGTATGCGGCCTGGAAGAGGCAGCATTGAAAAGTGTTATAAAGGTGTAAATGTGCATGATGTTCTTTACCTTCCACTCTCTACATCCCCCTTCTCCTGTGGTTTTTCTGATCTGCCACCAGGGACTGAGAAACCCACTGTTCTCCTCTTCAACTTGACCTCCATGGTGTCTGCTCTCTGGAGAGGGCTCCTGTGCTGGTGAGCCTTGCACATCTTCACCTCCTCCTCCTGTTTCCTTGTCCTTGATCCCTGTGTCAGTGACCAGGATGAGTCACAGTTGTGATGTGCTGAACATCCCGTGCACAGCAGACTCCAGACCTGAGCCAGGGTCCAAGCTCCTGGCACAGCCTCACCTGTGCAGGCCCATCATCGCCAGCCTCCTGGTCCACCTCCAAGTGTTCTGTTTTTGATATCTAAACAAATCGAAGGATATTGTTTTTGACTAAAATAAGAAAAATCTAAGTATCTCTCTCTTGGGGAGCAAACAACTAGTCACACATAAACCTGGGGACCCTGGACTCCTAAAGGGAAGATGTGCATCTGAGCAGGGGTGCTCAGTGGTCCAGGGTAGTACCCTCATTTCCTCATATTGCAGAGAGGCCCAGGGACTGGGATTGACTGGAGCTGCAGCACCTCTGGGACCTTCCCTGCTGCTCCCCAGGCGTCTTGGGTGATCCCCACCTAACTGCTGTAGACCAGTGCAGGGGCATCTGGAATTCCATCCAGTGCTTGACAAAGATCCTCTGGAGGATGATTGCAAAGGCTCATCCTAAAAGGAATTGCCGGATGTTTTGCTCCAAAGCATGGTGTTTTTTCTGCTGTGTTTTTCTAATAATACATTACTCATTTTAGTCTGAATGGATTGCTTAAGGGGATGAGGGGAATACAACAAAAATTCCAGAAAATATTACCTACAATCTGAAAAACAATGAGTCTTTACCACTAACAAACTCAAAAATAATTTTGCAACCATGCAATGAGTCCCTAAAAGCCTCTGGAGAAAATAGTTATGGATCTGCCTTTGTCTCCAACAGGCTGGTTAAATTCTAACGATGGTTTTGTTTATGTGTGGTGGTGAGGTAAGAGAATAAGGTTTCACAACATTTCTTCCTTCCTACAAAGAATATGTCACCCTATAATAAACGTTGGTACACAATAACCATTGAGACCGCTGCCCTCCTGTAGCCCTTAACTCAGCAATTTAGATATTAACCGGATGGACCTAGAAGAGATGGTCACATGAGATTACTTGTCTATCGCTTTAACCGCGAGAATAATAAGAATAGTCTTAGGTCACATAGAGTTTAGATATTAAGGAAATAAACATTGTATTAACTCATCCACGTAGTTAGATATTCTTAAAACAATTGTGATTAGGTAAGGATAATCTGTAAGGTTGCTGTTTTCTGCCTATGCTTTGGAATCTTCTTTAATATTAACCACAAGACTGCCATTATAGCCTGAAGAAAAATGTATATAAACCCAGTCTTCCCCAGAATAAAGTGGGATTGATTGCACCAGAACTAGAGTCTGCGTCTTTCATTCTCCATCCATCGCCAACCCTGTCTCCCCACGCCCCTTTTATCCGTGTGGAACCCATGGACTCCTGCTAGGGCTGGACCCCGGCAGACCAGGATCCTCAGCCTGCCCTCCTCCATGCCCACTCAATTCAGAACCCTAGACCCCTCCCTCTGCAGCTGTGCCCAGCAGCCCAGCCATGATGATTTGCATGTGCCCCCAGCACGGCCCACTGCCCTGAGGATTTAATAGGCTGCTCACACCCTGTGAAGGAGTCAGTTCCAGTCAAGGTACAGCATGGACATGAGGGTCCCCACTCAGCTCCTGGGGTTGCTGGTACTCAACCTCCTAGGTAAGGAATGAAATCTCTGGGGATTTGCTCAGGTAAAAGTGGTCAGTGACATACACTGCAGAATAATTGTGTGGATATTTACTTATTTAATTGTGGGTTTTGATATCAGGTTCCAGATGTGACATCCAGATGACCCAGTCTCCATCATCCCTGTCTGCATCTCAAGGAGACAGAGTCATGATCAACTGCCAGGCCAGTCACAGCATTAGCTATGACTTAAACTGGTATCAGCAAAAAACAGGGCAAGCTCCTACGCTCCTGATCTATCATACAACCACTTTGCAATCTGAGGTCCCCTCAAGATTCAGTGGCAGTGGATCTGGCACAGATTTCACTCTCACCATCAGCAGCCTGGAGCCTGAAGATGTGGCCACTTATTACTGTCAACAGCATAACAGTTTTCCTCCCACAGTGATACAGGCCATGACAAAAACCTCCCAGGGAAGCAGAAGTGTGAGGCTGGGCTGCCCCAGCTGCTCCTCCTGCTGCCTCCACCTGCTGAGAGCACTTCTCAGAGGCAGGCAATCCATGAGGTCACTGGAGATTTTCCAAGGAGAGAGAGGGGGGTCCTCTACATGCTGTCCTTTCTCTTAATAAGCTCCAGCAGCACAAACCTCCTAATTTGATGAAAGACCCATCAAAGTACACACAGGGAGTCTGGATTGTGGAAACAGTTGGTATTTACACAGCAAAATAGAGGCCACTATTTTGAATACTTGTTCCAAGCAGGGTCATTATATAAAGGGAAGGATTGGGTCTGCAGTACAGCCATGTGTGGGCTTGGGGTCTGCCCAGCAGGAACACTGGGACAGAAACAGGATGCTGTGGGTCTCACCCTAATCCAGGGCTTATCTGCACCGAGGGTACAGGCCACCAAAATCTTGGTCTCTCAGTGTCCCATAACCCCTATGTGGGGCTGCTTCTCTCAGCTGCCTGCAAGTCACAGCCTGGTGCTTCTGCACACCTCGCCTCTGCCCAGGTCTCTGCCTGAAGGCTCTCATCCATACTAACTTCTCCTGATCTGATTTCCAGGTACTATGGGAAAATTGTCCTCAGAAATCGAGGACAGTTCCAAGAAACGATAGAAGAGAAGAGGGGTTCTAAGAAATGTGCTTCTCCTCAGGATGGTGAGCAGAGGTGAGACCAGTGTCCCCTAGGCTCACTGCTGCTTCACCTCTCAGCATCTTGACAGTAAGTGAGGGACTCCTGTTAGGATGTTATTCCAAGTATTGGCAGCAAGTCTGCAATCATGGAGAAAAAGCTGCATTAAGTCACATGATAAACAGAATTAGAATTGTATTAAACAAGCAAATGCATTTTAACAAGTGGATAGACTTCATCAGAACTATTGTGCCAGGATGTAACCTTCCTTTATCATACAAATGCCCTGTTACTCCATGTTGTCCTTTGGCCTGCAGCACCATCTGCATCACAGGGAGCTTGTCAGAAATGCAAATCAGCATCCATACTTGACACCTGTCCATGAAGAGCTGCACGCTAAGAAGGTTCCAGGGGTTCTGTACTTGACAAGAGTCACTGTTTAGGACACTTATCCAAAGTGACCACGATCCTGATGATTTAGGAGTTGCTTCCATATCTGGAGCTAAGCTATGACCCCCAAAACCTATTCTGCTATACAACCTTTCAGGACATTTGAAAATGCCTCTTAAGTTTACTATGCAAATTGTATCAAAATTAAAGAGGTGGATCCAGTTTACGACTGATGCCCCCTTTATCCTCCCTGAAGCCTGAGGGACACAGAATACTGAACAGCTCCAGAGAGTCACTGAGGTGAGGTGTGCCTTGCCTGTCCCCTGAATCTGCAGGTGGTTTACGGATTCTCTGGCTCTGTCCCTCCTCCTGCATGATTAGGGTGCTAGAGCAGGTCTTCAGGTAAGTCCCAAGAGGTCCTGTCTTGTGAGCCCCCTAGTGTCTCAGGACACATTAGGGAATGGCGTGATTTCTCATTTTGGGGACAGGCTGGTTTAGGGAAAGAGATGGAGAAGGAGAGAGGGAGAGACTGTGGGATGTGCAGAGAGTTGGTGCTCTCATGTTTCACTAGGCTCTGGCCACCACAATATCAGGTCCATTCCATGAGGACGTTCGATGTACCTTACTTCAGAAGAGTGCTTTTTCAGGTTGAATAAAAGCTATTTACAGGAGAGAGAACCCTGAATTAGCCAGGGGGGATGATTGCAGTCACAACTGCCCTCTAAAGAGAGACACAGGGAGATTTAATGCAGACAGAAGAGGGGAGGCCTGTGAACACACAGAGACTGGAGGGGTGTGGCCAACGTCAGAGAGGATTTCAGCCTCCAGAAGCTGGAACCACCAGGGTCCACTCTCCCAGGTCTGCAGGAACTCCAGCCTGCCAACACTCCGATGTTGGATCATTGGAAGTGAGTCCAGCCTGTGTCCTGCAGGGCTGTGGGCCAGGGCACTACTGGGGCTTCCAGCCACACTGTGTGTTGAGGAGTGAGGATGCTCAACCACCCATTTCCATCTTCACAGCCAGGAGGGGAACTATGCTTGCACATGATCCAATGTGAGTCTGAGCCTCATCTCCAATGCTGTGACCTTGACCTGGACGGATGCTGCAGGTCTGTGCTTTCTCCAACTCTACGAGGAGCACCTCAGTCCTGATCTCCTAGGTTCCGTTTTCAGGTCCAGCCCACACTCCAGGGACCTAGACCTTAATGCTTTCCTTTATGAAATGGACCCTCCTGCTTGCAGAATTTGCTTTGATTTTACTTTCCTTGTTAGTCTGCACTGTTTGTAGCTGGCAAGAGGAAGGGGGTGTATTCAGCTGTTAGTACCCTGAGACTTCCGGAGGAGGGATTTGCTCTATGTCCATGAAATCTGCTCAAGAAGACTGTGACAGGTTTTGCATAAAATTCCTTGGGAGGACATAGGTGACCCAGTTCCCTCCTTTCTCATGTGCAGTTTCTTGATTAATTGCAGAGTGTGCTGTGAACTCAACATCCTGATGTAAAAGGGCAGATCACTGAGAGAGTCCAGTTTTTGCTCTTCCCCCAAAGGAAGAAATGTCTGCAATGCTTTCCACATGGAGATGCATTATCCAGAGAATAAAGCACAGGTGAGGTGGTTTTCTCAATAAGGCACATGCTCCTCAAGCTCTTGGTCACGCCCAGATCTAAGGTGCCACAGTGCCACCTTGGGGTAATAACGGAAATAGCTTCAACTCCCAAATGGCTCTAGTGGGGAAATTTTTCATTTATCCCAAACCCAATAAAATTTTTTCGTGGAGTTATACGAAAAGCAGGATGAAGATTTGGAATCAGTGTTCATTACTTTTCGCAGCTGTGTAGTGACTGGTACTTGGATCTTTGGTCTTCCCCTTCTGCAGTCCTTCACTGAGAGCTCCGCAGGTGGAGGACAGAATGAGCATTCGTGTTCTGTGGTCTAAGCAAGTCTCTCCTCCTTCCAGGGCTCTCACCTACTGCTGGCAGACTGCTGGGACTGGGAAGACCATTTCCATCAAATGCCAGAGACGAACCGTGGGACACAGACGTCAGCGTGCAGAGACACTCTTGTGGGCTGCAGTGGTCTGTTGGGATCTGGTGGAAGGTCATTCCCTAGCCTGCTCCTGTGGTCAGAATCTCAGAAATCCTGCTTGCTTTGAGGAGCTAACACTGTATATGAGCAAGGAGTTGAAAACCCCAGGATCTACTAGCCTGCATTCAATGTTTTCCTTAAGGCTTCCCCAGCACAAAGAAGGCAGAGTGGAGAGGTGAGAAAACTGCATTTCAGTGCTAAATAGGAGCGACTGGCCAAGCTTCCCAGGGAGCGTCCCTCCTCAGGGTACTTTAGCTTTATGCCAAGTTCCCTTTCCTACTTCATGGAGTGTAGGATGAGATCTTAGTTAATAACTATTGAAAATATTCAAAATAGCTAATAGTGTTAACCAACCTAATTTGGTAAAGGGTTTGAAGACACAAGAATTTTATGTCCCTCCTAGAAACAATGTCTCAGGATACTCACAAAAAAAATACAAAGACTCATGGTTTACAATGGTCTGCACTTCAATAACCTTAACCTGGAAAAAAGTGAAAATAGTAGCTCAGTATTGTAAATGTCAATATTTTCCTAAGAGAAATTTCAGTGTCAGAATATCATTATTTTTTCAGTCATTAAAGTCCCTTAAGTTGAGATATAAGTGAACAATTTTAATTGGGACACAGAGCTCTCACACATGTTCTCATTCCAAATAGGCTCAAGAAGACAGGAAGGATCTGAAATCACACACATGCAAACTTACTAAAAGGGTACTAGCTTATCTGGTCGCAGAAAGTGGAATTACCTGTGCCTATTCACACAGCTTTGAGAATTGTTTCCTCAGCCTCAATTCCACCATCTTCATCTCTTGCAGACTTTGGGTGAAGAATCGAGCACACATTTGAGGACACACAATGCCAGATGCTGCGTGGATACCACTATGCAGCAGCAGCCTGGAGCCACTGGACACAGGGGCACCAGCACCACTGTGCACCAGCACCCCACCGCCCACTGTGCTCTGCAGACACAGGCCCTGTTGCAGTGGGACCTGAGCTTGGGGCACCTTGGCTTGGCACACTCCCCCAGAGCAGGCTCTTCCTTCACCCCATGTACTCTTTCTCTCACTGCATTGAACAGAAGTTTCCAAGGTGGTTTGGTCTTGCTGTTTATCCAACTTTGGAGAAAATTGATTCTTGGTGTCCCAGGAGAGCCAGAATCTCTGCTTCTTCTAATGCAGGCTCCAATTCCAAGGCCACCATCTTTATTTGGAGGTAATCAGTGTAGGATCACAACTCACAACCTTCTTCCTGCTGAGCAATAAACCACAATGCAATATTACAATGATGGAGAAGTACTAGCTATTAAAGAGTTCTCTCTGTGTGTGTCTGTGTGTGTGTGTGTATATATATATATATATATATACACACATACATATCTGTAAAATGTCAAATGTTTATCTGCCCTACATTGTGAAGAAACATGGTGTATCAATCACTTTCAACTGCAAAAAAAAAAAAAATACCTGTGGGTAAGTGTACTACAAAGAAAATGAATTTATTTAAATCTGAGCTATGGATACTCAGAGTTGGACTGTGATTCCTGTTCTGCTTGTGATAAGGACTCCCTTGGATACCTCACAATGCAATGGATGGTACCATTATGGAGACCTCCTGAGAAAAAAGACCACATTAAAAAAGGTCAAAGCCTGTGTGTAGGACACAGTCAGACCATTTAAACCCACTGTCTTAAGAAGTGATTCAGGTCTGAAGGGAACAGTACTGACCCCTTTGAGAGCAGTTCATGGAGACATAACCACATTCCAAATACCTGCTCTGGAAGTGTCCACCACCTCTTCATAACACCAGGCTTCAGGACAGGACCCCTTCAGAGGAAACCCATATTCAGAACACAGAAAGTGATAAAATAGATGGGTCAGAACTCTGACAAACATGTCAGAATATCTGCAAGTATGCTTTTGGGACCTGCCTGGTGTGTCCTGTTTAAAAACATTCTTAAAAATTTTATGCTCACAGATGTGTAAGAACAACATGAAGTTCTTATTTCCTGCTGGAACCAAGTCAGACCCAATGACCATGGAACCTGTCACTATGTGGTTCCTACTAAGCCCACCTCTGCACAACCCCAGCACAACCAGAACAATGTCGACCAGCAGGTCTCCCCCTCAAGGCCTCAGGCCCAGGTCCAGTGTGGTCCATGGCCTCCTTCCTGGGTGTGTAAGAAAATGACCCAGTCCAGACCCATGAACCGACAGGTCTCCTCAGGCCCCTTCATCTGGAGAGTTCGGCGGCCTTTCCTAGAATGTCATGTTCCCCTTAATTCTGAAGACCACACACCAGTTATTTTAAGGACGTTCCCTCCTTCACAGCTGCTTTTCCTTCCTGATGAGATTCGGTGAGAGCACCTCTGACTGTCATCACTTTCTGGGGCTCTGCTAGCAAAATATCAGAGACTGGGTGGCTCAAACCCCAGACATACATTTACTCAGAGTCTGGAGGCAGTGAGTTAGAGACCATGGTGTCAGTGGGCTTGGTCCCTCTCTCCCCACTTTCCTGTGTCTTCCTGAGGTCTCCGGAGTCTTTCTGGGTCCTCATTTCCTCTTCCTCTGAGGCCACCAGTCATATTGCATTAGACCCACCCCAAGCCTGCCTTCTACATAATCACCTCTTCAATGCCATGTCTCCAGCTGAGCTCAACTTCTCATTCTGGGTCTCAACCCACTTGTGGATTTTGAGGGGACACTGACAGCCAGTAGCAAGCAGCCTGTGCAGGGGTAAGACTCTGCCTGCTGAGGATTTCCTGCTGGGTGGGGCAGGGCTTCCTGGCTCCCTCACCTTGTGATGCTGCCTCTGAACCTATATGCAGGAGGCCTTGCCTGAATTCCCTGCTGGAGTTCATTCCTCTTGGTATATGAAGAGGATTTGTTGAAAGGCAGCGCCTTAATCTTGGGTGCTCTGATCCTCACTTAAATGTCAAAATGATTTCATGGAGTCACATTTTCATCCGTGGACCTGGTCTACCATGACCTCTGAGTGACCTGACACAACAATTCCTCCAGATTTGGCCACTTGGTGTCTCACACATTTTGGCTTCTACTTGGTTTTGTTCTGACCCCTTCATATTTTGAGCACTTCCTGATTTTCCATATGGTCCAGGCTCATTGTGTTTCCCAGTTCTGGATGAATAAATAGACATTTTTCCAAGGATCAATCATTTCTATCTGTGAATGATGCTAGTTAGGAGAATTGGGTGCCTTGGACAAGGAAGATCAATTCCTCTACACAGGGATGAATTATACTTTTTTGATTCTTGCATCTCTGTGTACAAAAGTCACATGTTTACTTTATTCCACTCCTTAACTGCAGATTTGAAGTATTCTCACTTCAGTAACTTTCTCTAACTGTGAGGATTTGGCTCTACTTATGTGCAGGACTCTGTATAATTGATGCTCTGTTAAATTCCAAACCGTTCTATCACCATCCCTGCTCTCTGCTGGACAGTGTCCCCACCCCATGCTCACTCCTGCTCCACTCTCACTCCCTTCCTGGTCTGCCCAGGTCTCAGCTGTGCCCAGGTCTCCCTCACCTGCCTGGGTGCTGCCTCCTGCACAGGGCACCTTCCTCTTCTGAGGGCCCCCTCCTGCCCAGTCCTGGACTCCCACACCTGGACCACAGCCCACCACCCCAGGTGGGGACTCTCAGGACCTTGTGACAGCCACTTCCCCTGCAGGGCTCCCACATTCACACTCCCACATCTTCTCCCTCATCCTGTTGGGCCCCACAGTCCCAAACCCCTCATTGAGAACTGTGTTTCCTTAGGAACCATAGACTTTTTGTAAAGGTAGGATATGGGGTTAGGGGACTTGAATAAGCTTAAATGTAGCAGGAGCACCTGTTGAGAGGGACCTGCACCCTGGGAGACAATGGCTTGGCTGGAAGGGAGGAGAGCCAAGGCCATGGAGTGGCCATTCACACCATGCTGAGGTCCCTGTGTGACCAGAGCAGAGCAAGGATGGAAGTCACATGCATCAGCTAGGACAGGAGAACTGTCCAGGACTTGAATGGCTTTGATAACATCCTGGGACATGCATGGATGGAGAGGAAGGCAGAGTGCCTTTTGGAGATGACAGGTAGGGGGCAGATCTCACCCCCATATCAATCAGGACTTACCATGTTTTGTTGCTGATTCTCTGCTTCATGCCAATAACATCAGGGCATCAGACCAAGAGGAATGTGTTGTGTCCTGTATATCATTCTCAGACAAAAATGCAAGCAGTTTTCAAACAGTTCCTGCAGTTCCTTGGATTGTGCCATAATGGACAGCCCCTGCCGTGCATGCCACAGAGGAAACTAGTGCATGACCTGAACCAGAAAGAGATCAAACTAGCAAGGATTCTGAGACACCACGGTGAGGTATCCTTTGACCTCCAGAGAGGAGAGTAGGATATGTGCAGCCAAATATATGTTGCTCTTGTCTGATCCAGGATATCTGGAGACACTGGGCCTCAGCTGAGTGACCGAGAGAAGCCAGTCCTGCAGCTATGCCCAGTTCTGCACAGCCCTGTGGATTTGCATGTGCCCAAAGCACAGCCCACTGCCCTGAGAACTTCTTAAGAGACTGATTACACCCTGTGCAGGACTCAGTTCTTTTCAGGCACAGCATGGACCTGAGGGTCTCCACTCATATCCGGGGGACCCTGATGCTCTGACTTTCAGGTAAGGAGGGGCCACACTAAATATTTACTAAGACGTTTGGTGAGTGATACCTGGCTATTCAGGGAAATCCTCCATTAACATGATTAACTTTGTGGATATTTGTTTTTTATTGCTGATATCAGGTTACAGATGCAATAATCAGATGACTCGGTCTCCATCCAATCTGCCTCTTGCCTTAGGAGACAGACTTAATATCAAGTGTCAGGAAAGTCAGGATTTTAGCAATTTATCCTGGATTCAACAGAAACCAAGGCTAGCTCCTATGCTTCTGCTCTATGCTGAAACAAGTCTGCATTCTGGCTTCCCATCGAGGTTCAGTGGCAGTGCATCTGGGACTCAATTCACTCTCACCATCAGCAGCCTGCAGACTGAATCACTGTCAACAGTACTACAGTTACCCTCCCACAGTGACACAGGTCATAACAAAATCCTCCCAGGAAAGCAGAACTGTGAGCCCAACCCAACAGCCTCCTCTGAAGCTTCCCCTTGCTGAGAGAATTTCTAAGAGGTGGCCAGGCTATGAAACTCTTGCAAGTTTTCCTGGAAGGTGTGATGGAGACTATTCTGTACCCTGTCTGTTCTCTTCACGTCTAGCAGCCCAGAACTGACAATGCCCCTTCTTCTCTGATAAGAGACCTGGATCAGTGCATATTGGGAGTCTGGAAGGTCATTTCAGTTGCAGTGTGAATAATCACGCATTATTTCATCTTCCATGTACTTGAACAGGTGTATCTCTGGGTTACATTTGCAGGTCAGGTCTGGTACTTGAAGTCAGTGTTTCATGGGCCTCCTGAGTCTACTCATGTTGTACTTCAGAATACACTGTTGTATTGGGTGGATGTAGAAACATCAGTCTAAATTCATATGTATAAGAAGATCAGTAGGTATTAATGGATTCGTAGATTGTTAGGTAGATGGATGACTGATAATTCTAACTAGCCTAGAAATAATAACAGGCTTACTCCAATGAGCACCATAGTGTCCTCATTTTGGTATGTAAATGACCTTCTCCATAAAAGGAACCAGTGATCCTTGCAGAAATGACTGATTCCTTGCCAGGGACAAGGAAAATGACAGAAAGCAGACTATATTAGTCAGAAGCTAAGGTGTCCTCAAAGGCCATGCCAAAGTGAAGAGAAACCAGCAATCAAGGGACTTTTACTGCTGGATTTTGAGGAATCTGGAATATTGTAAAGCAACACTGATGAAAAAAGAACCTTTCATCCACAGTGATATTCTGAAGAGGAAGAGGAATGTTCATAAAGTATCAGAGAATGTCTCAAAACATCCAGGGCAAAGGAACCCCATCCTGAGATCAAACTACTTAAGAATATTCAGGCCCCAACTTCTCCAACACAAGGCCAAAAAATTGTCTAACTTGAAACTTTACCAATTTAATACAAAGTCTTTATGTTATTTTATTTTCAAGGGATGAAGTCTTTCTATTGTCAAGTAATTATGCTTTTCAAATTATAAAATTAGAAAATGAAATTTAATGTTGTTTTCTTTACATATTGAAGTCGGCTTTGTCTCGATACACGTGACATAAAATAAATTTTTAGACAATCTTCTTAGCTTAAGTAAACATCTCAAAAGCACAACTTTGCTCTTTAGAGATCCCTGCTCATCTTACAGTGCAGAATCTCATGCAGTAGTTCTGGACTGTGTCAGTTAGTTAGCATATGTAACATGCTGTACACGTTGTGGAAGAGTCTTCTGGATGATAGACAAAATTTGAGTAATACATTTTTATCATAAAATAAAAATAATGTGTGTGTGTTGAAAAAGGTTTTAGATTTTCAACTGATTACTTTATATATTTTTAATTTTCCTATTTACTATTTCTTCTATGACAATAGCATTCTTGTTTTCTGATCCCAGACTTGCTAAAACCATTTGGAAACAACTCCAAGGACACTTCAGGCTAATGGCATAACCAGCAAAATACTAAGAGTTGGGAAATCATAAGCACAATGGACAGTCGGCTGTCACTCTCCATTCTGAGGATCACTCTGACTGCACATATGCCATGAATTCTTTTCCCTCCCTGGTTTCCTGTAGGTTTGCTCAATAAGGAAACAACCTGGCACTGGAAAAGCAGAGGGTCAATAAGGAGACCACCTGGCACTGGAAGAGCCAGATCAATAAGGGGAACACCTGCAGTTGGAAGACCAGAAAGTCAATATAGATAACGCCTGGAGTTGGAAGAGATGTCTGTAAATTAGGAGAACACCTGGAGCTGGAATAGCAGAAGGTCACTAAGGAGACCACCTGGCACTGGAAGAGCTGACTGTCAATAAGGGGAACACCTGACACTGGAAAAGAAGAAGGTGAATAAGAAGAACACCTGGCATTTGAAGAGCAGAAGGTCAGTAAAGAGACCACCTGGAACTGGAAGAGCTGACTGCCAATAAGAAGACCACCTGGAGCTGAAGAGCAGAAGACCAGAAGGTCAGTAAGGAGACCACCTGGAGCTGAAGAGCAGAAGAGCTGGTCAGTAAGGAGACCACTGGGAGCTGGAAGGACACCTGTGCCCACAGAGAACCGAGGGCCTCACTATTGGAGGTTAGACCACCTGTGACAGGCACGATGCTTTTGGGCAGAGGACCAGTGCACCCCATCTGCAGGAGGGGCACCTTTGCTGCCAAACTCTTTGAGTTTTGAAAGACTCACCACAGAGCAATTATAAATGTCTAAGAAAATGAATATGTCAATTTCACACTTCATGATCATGTGATATTTAAAGAGAGAATCAACACATCGTACACCAAAATATGTGAATCAATATGTCAATCAAAACTTTTAAAAATTATAATTTTTTTTGTTTAAAAAACTCGCCTGCTTAGAATTCTTGTCAGTAACTTGAACTTTGCTGCATGAATTCAAACTGATGCCTTTGCCCCACTCCTCAGGTGTGCTGATTGGTGTTCTTATTAAATCACTACAGGCCTCAGTTTCTGGGTCTGAGAAGGAGCAAAGAATTAGGATGGAGAGGAGCCTCCCTGGCCCCTTTTACTAAAAAAACCCAGTGACCCAGAGCCTGGTTGCCTGTGAGCAGTCCTCTCAGCAGGTGAAGGCCGGAGGAGGAGCAGGTAGGGTAGCCCAGCCTCACACTTCTGCTTCCCTGGGAGGTTTTTGTCATGGCCTGTATCACTGTGGGTGGGGAACTGCTATACTGTTGATGGTAATAAGTGGTCACATCTTCAGGCTGCAGGCTGCTGATGGTGAAAGTGTAATCTGTCCCAGATCCACTGCCACCGAACCTTGAAGGGACCCCAGAGTGCAAACTGTTTGTGTTATATATCAGGAGCATAGGAACTTGCCCTGGTTTCTGATGATAACAGGCTAAACTGTTGGAAATATTCTGACTCGACTGGCAAGTGATAGTGATTCTGTCTTCTTGAGATGCAGACAGGGTGGATGGAGACTGAGGCATCTGGATGTCACATCTGGCACCTGAAATTATAAGTATAAAAAATACCATGTTATTCTTCATATTATAAGAGGGCTTCTTTAAAGAGTCAGGCAGCACTAACCACACTGGCTTGAGCAATTACCCAGAGTTATCCCTCCTTACCAGGGAGGCAGAGCAACAGGAGCCCCAGGAGCTGAGTAGGGGCTCTCATGTCCATGGACTGGGACTGAGTCCTGCACAGTGTGTGAGCAGCCTATTAATAAGTCCTCAGGGCAGTGGGCTGTTCTCTGGGCACATGCAAATCAGCAGGGCTGGGCAGGCTGGGCACAGCTGCAGGACTGGCTCCTTGGTGACTTAGAAAGGCAGGGGTCCCCTGGTGTCTCCACTCTTAAGCACAGCAGTAAAGATTTGCCTGCAGTGAATGTGTTGATTCCTGCAAGCTACGTGGCAAGATGAATAGATTTGGGGACAACTGATAAAACTGGAAATGAACCAAGGCCTTAGTGTGGGATCCACTTCACAGTTGTATTAGGGTAATGCAAGGGAATAGAGGCGTTCATCGTGAATGCTTAGTAAATCTTAGGGCATGTCTCTAACCAGTCCTCCATGTTTCTCTGAACTTGGTGAGATATTTCATGCTGTGCTATGCACATTTCTAAAAGAATGAAGTTATTTCACTTTTTGGAAATAAATAGAGTATTATCTGTAAACAGGTTATATATTCCAAGTCCATTTGAAGAGGCCTAGGTCATCATTACTCTCTGCAGAATGTCAGCGAGTTCACTGAAGATGCACAATGAGTTTGTAGAGAGAGTCCCAATTCTGCCCTTGTTCCAAAGCTACACATCTCCTCTGTCCCCTGGGAAGGAATGGACTGCATATCATGGAACGGGGGCCTCCATATTTCATCCCTGGCCCCACATGACCATGAAGCTTGAGGAGAGGTGCCAGACTCATCCTCAATCAAACACCACTTCTCCCTCCCCTCAGTTATGGGATTCTGGGTTAGGAAAAGCATGTGCCCTGCTTCAGTCCAGGTCTCCTAGTCTTAATCTCTCAGAAGAATCAAGTTCAAGAGCATATTTGTCCTGGGAATATTTCTGAGCTGCCCTCCCTTCCAGCACATTCCTGGGGCAGAGGGACAGCTCCTCTGGAGTAGGGCCTCTGCAGAACAGGTGAGGGAGGAAGCCCTGGGGAGAGGCCAGTCCAGCAAACCCTTTGCCCTAGCTGAGGGCCACACACCATATTGCAACAGTCACCAATGGCTCACTGCAGTGTGCGGGGACAGCACGCTGACCCACAGGGCATCCTCCAGATCTGTGTCCAGGACAGTCTCCACTTCATGAAGTCAGGAGCATCTGTCCATGGAGAAACACCTTGGTTTCTGATAAAATATGAACAAAGACTCAGATCCCTTCTGTCCTGCTCCTCTATTCTGTTCCCAGCATGGCAGTCAGGGTCAGCAGAGGGAAAGTGGAGCCAGCTGTGCCTTCAGCACCCGTCAGTGGTGCCAAGGCCCTAGGGGTCTCAGGGTTGCATGACCATAGGTGGCTAGAACATGGTCGTGCAACCTGGGCACAGTTCTCCTGCTGCCATCCTGGGCCTGAACTTCCAGGGAACTGACTTGCCTCTGGCCTGCTGAGGTCTCTAGATAGCTGTGGCTCCATGCTGAAGGTCCAAATCCTTCATTGGTTGCAGGGAGTTGAGAGGTTTGTCACCAGGACCGTTCACCATCACGGTGCCCCACAGATTACTGACAGCCACGTGTGTCTCACTGGGCTCTCAGCAGCTGGGAGGCTGCTCTGCCTGAACACAACACAGACAGGACCCCGGATGGGTGTTCCCAGGACAGCCCCTGGGAGTGATGGCAGGAGGGGCACACAGCAGCTCCTCACCTCAGGTCTAATGACCACAGGCTTTTCCCCTAAGGGTCCAGAAAGAGTGAGCCTCAGTCCTCTCCTCTGGTGGCTGACCTGCCACCAGCTAATTTGCTCCTCCCCATCTCCTCTTTCCTCTCCCCCTCCAGATTGCCTGCAAAGAGTAGACACACTGTCTGCATGGGAACCAGTGGCTGGGGACTCATTCTGGGACACTGGGCCAGGTCACATTTTCAGATGACATTTCTGCTCTGAATTCTGGCTTTTGCTGCTTGGATGTGTGGGAAAATGAAGACAATTCAGGAAGCATGTTGATTTCTCTTGCCAATCTCTCTTAAATTGACATAGAATTCATTCCTTTTCTGAGTCACAGAGTCAAAGGATCCACTAACAAGCTCAAGAGGTCTTTAGCTCTCCTGAGCCCTTGATCTTAGCTCAGTAAATATTCTGACGTCCAGAAGTGTGAGACAATCACATTGGGCTACTTGAAGCTAAAGAGTATCTGCTGATCTGTTGAACAAGCAGCCGGGGGCTCACACTACGGGTGGGAATGTCTATAAGCCCCTGTTTGTTATCTATCCTGAAATTCCACAAATATTTCCACCATGTCATGATTTGGTGTCATTTTGTCAAAAACCATGGAACATTATTGTAACAGGAGAGCTTGCAAAAGAGAACGTAGGTAGAAATTCTCACTGCAAACATTCAAACTCATATTAATTACCTGATTTACTGGATACCAGTGACATGGCATCAGGGTGGTGGGAGGGACGTTAGGTGTCTTGTTTGTTTATTTTTTCCATCTTAGGGGGACTATTAGATTTTCATGATGGAATAAGAGAGGGGAGAAATGAGACAGGAAGAGAGTGAGGAGGGAGGATCCAGGCAATGGAGATGCACCGTGCCCCAATCTGAAATGAAGTCAGAGCATGAGGAAGGGACTTTAGGCTAATGCTCAGCGTGTGTGGGTGCAGGCAGCAGGGAACAGTCAATTTCACAGTATCCTCCTGGTATTGACCCTTCTCTGGGATGCATCTGGCCACATGGCAGAAGATGTCCTTAAGGAAGACACGCCTGCATTCAAATCACACCGTCATCACTGACACATCACTGACACTGGGACTCTGGGAAACGACCTGTGATGTGATGATTGGGTCTCCCCTCTGTGAAATGCAGCACAAAAGTGTGTCCTGAGTTTAAACAGACCATCATCAGTGAAGCAATCTTTAAGAAGGTCTACTGTTTCCGTGCACTTTGAAGAACACTGTGTAAGATATTCCCACCCAGCACCTTTATGCATCCTGGAGTTCCATGATTGTTTCTTCCAATGTGTGGGGAAAGCCATCCATGTTTAGCAGAAACAGACTTGACTGAGCCATGGGGTACAGAGGTCTGACTCCCAGGAGCTGGCAGCCATGAGAGACTGTTTCAGGTAGACAGGCAGTAAGTGGCCCCGTACAGAGTTGGTTCACCATCTGAGAATATGGGAATTCTCTAAGCAAATTGCTTCCTTACCTCCACCCTGTTAGGGCACAAATTCATCCACTGTAGGGGGCAAAGATGAGCAGCCAGAACAAAGACCAGCCCACCAAAGGTGACCAGAAAGTTCACAGCAATGTGGATGGAAAGTTCCACTGACCCTTTACACCCACCTGTCACTCAACAGAATCCCCTCCCATCCCAGTCTATATAAACCCTGGGCAGCCAGGGTCATGTGCGATTTTTCTCTGGGTCCCTATATCCTGGGGGTCTGGGAATTTTGCCCAAGAGCCAAATTCCAATAAAGGTTGCTTGGCCACTTTCTGTCCCATTTTATTAGGCTGCTAACTGTGCCCGCCAAGCCTGCCGAGTTTACATTTGGTCCCGTCATTGAGCCCGCTGAGCCCCCCTCAGCTTACACACCCCATCCTTTTCCTCATGGAAGCAGCCCCTCTCAGTCTTGGCCCTTTATATGGGATTATAAATAAAGGGAAGTTGGCTTCTCCATTCTGTTGGCGACCAGATCTGTCTTGCCTGCTTCCATGTGAAAAGATGATTGGTTCTTGTGTTTATTGATTAGATAAGTTTAAAATTAATTCATTTATAGCCAGAACTGTCTTCTGACAGAAATCCCTTGCCTCATCCAGGCTCAGACATGACTGAACCCCCTACAAACAAGCAAATTTCCACCAACTCATTTATATGAAGCAAGAAAAAAGACACGAGGACTTAGCAAATACACAGCCCCGGCTCTGGGTTTTCCCGAGCCCTTCTGCCCTCCTTTCCAGGGACTATAGGAACAAATGGGCACACAGTGTGGTTGGAAGCCCCAGTAGTGCCCTGCCCCCAGCTCTGTAGGACACAGGCTGGACTCAATTCCAATGATCCAACATCGGGGTGTTGGCAGGCTGGAGCCCCTGCAGAGCTGGGAGAGTGGGGAGTGTAGGCTCCAGGTTCTGGAGGCTGAAATCGTCTCTGGTTGTGGTCACACCTCTCCATTCTGTGTGTGTGTTCACATGGCCTCGCCTCTTCCCTCTGTAATACAAAGCTGCTCTCTCAGCCATTTCCTGTGCAGCATTTTCCCCACCTCCCAACTATTATCACTCTGTGGACATCCTAGCTAGCTATTGGTTCATCATTCAGCTTGCAAATACCCTTCTCCGTCATTGGTCCCCTTTTATCCAATCTGGATTCTTAAAAATAGCTTCACCGCCATCTTTTCTCTCTTGCTTTTCTCTCCTCCTGACTCACTTTCTTTCTCCTCCTCCCTTTCCACTCTCTCTAGTGCATGCCCTTTCTCTTTCCTTTATCTTTTCCTCTCAGTTTCTCTCTTACCCTGCAGGGAGACACTCTGCTTGCTTAATAAACTCCCTTCTGTGATTTCATGTGTCCAGTGTGGTTTTCATGGGATTCCTTACCCTGTTTGCATTAAATCCCCCTCTTTCTCTCTATTCAGAGGAAAGCTGTGACTGCAATTGTCTCCTGGCTAATTCAGAATTCTTTGTCCTGTAAAGAGCCCTCATTCAACCAGAAAAGGCACTCTTCCCAAGTAAGGTACATCGAAATCCTCATGGGAAGGATTGATATTATGGTGGCCAGAGCCTAGTGAACCATGAGAGCACCAACTCTCTGCACACCCCACAGTCTCTCCCTCTCTCCTTCTCCATCTATTTCCCTAAACCAGCCTGTCCCCATAATGAGAAATCACACCATTCCCTAATGTGTCCTGAGACACTAGGGGGCTCACCAGGCAGGACCTCTTGGGACTTACCTGAAGACCTGCTCTGGCACCCTTGTCATGCAGGAGGAGGGACAGAGCCAGAGAACCCCTAATCCACCTGCAGACCAGCTGTCTCCACAGAAGACAGGCAAGGCACACCTCACCTCAGTGACTCTCTGGAGCTTTCCCGGTTTCTCTGTCCCTCAGGCTTCAGGCTGGTAAAGGTGGTGTAAGCTTGGGGGCACGGTTAGCGGCCAAATAATATCGGAGAGAAAGTGGCCGAAGCAAGCTTTATTGGAATTCGGCTCTGGGGCAAAATTCCCAGACCCCCGGGATACAGCTCCAGTAGGGACCTGGAGAAAATCGCACGTGGCCCTGACTGCCCAGGATTTTTATAGGCCAGAATGGGAGGGATTCTGCTGAGTGACAGGTGGATGTGAAGAGTCAGTGGAATTTTCTAGCCCACTGGATCAGTCACATTTGGCAGGCTGGTTTTTGTCTCAGCTGCTCTGCTCTGCCACCTACAGTCGCCTAAGTTTCCACCTAACAGGTGGCATCAGGCTCAAACAGGATCCACCTCTTTAGTTTAGATGATATTTTTCATAGTAAAACTTAGGAGGCATTTTAAATGTTTTGAAAGGTTGTATATCAGATTAGGTTTTGGGGGTCATAGCTTAGCTCCAGATATGGAAGCAATTCCTAAATCATTAGGATCGTGGTCACTTTGGATAAGTGTCCTAAATAGTGACTCTTGTCAAGTACAGAACCCCTGGGACCTTCTTAGCATGCAGATCCTCATGGACAGTTGTCAAGTATGGATGCTGATTTGCATTTCTGACAAGCTCCCTGGGATTCAAATGGTGCTACAGGCCAAAGGACAACATGGAGTAGCAGGGCATTTGTGTGATAAAGGAAGGTTACATCCTGGCACAATAGTTCTGATGAAACCTATCCACTTGTTAAAATGCAATTGCTTGTTTAATACAATTCTAATTCTGTTTATCATGTGACTTAATGCAGCTTTTTCTCCATGATTGCAGACTTGCTGCCAATACTTGGAATAACATCCTATCAGGAGTCCCTCACTTACTGTCAAGATGCTGAGAGGTGAAGCAGCAGTGAGCCTAGGGGACCTCTGCTCACCATCCTGAGGAGAAGCACATTTCTTAGAACATGTCTTCTCTTCTATCATTTTTTGGAACTGTCCTCAATTTCTGAGGACAATTTTCCCCAGTACTGGGAAATCAGAACAGGAGAATTTAGTATGTACCAGAGCCTTCAGGCAGAGACCTGGGCAGAGGTGAGGTGTGCAGAAGCACCAGGTTGTTGTAAGGAAAAATGCAGCTCAGATCGGGCCCCACGTTGACTACAGCCCTTCCGATGGAACTGGGGCTCTGTACGCCTGATCTCAGCTGCGACTCAAAAATAGCTCCCAGAAATCCATGATGGACACAGGACCTCACGCAAGAGACTTTATTATGCGGATGACTAGTGCTTCCGCTCTGGGGTTGGGAAAAAAGAGAGATGGTGTGGACGCTTCTCCAGATATTGGAATCTCAAGGGCTAGAAGGAACCAATAGCAGAGGAGAATACTTGAAAGCTGACTGCTGAACCAATAGCTAGCTAGCATGTTCATACTGACAAGCTAGGACATAACGTGGGAAGGAGAAATGGCGGTAGCGTAGTCCGGAAATTTCTGTAATGTAAGATGCAGGGCAGAGCAACTTTATCACAGATTGACAAATGGTTGGGAGGTGGGGGAAAAATAGCTGAACCTGAAAGGGTGGGGGATCGACTGTATATTACAGTTGTGACTTGCAGGCAGCTGAGAGAAGCAGCCCCCAACACAGGGGTTCTGGAACACTAAGAGACCAAGAGCTTGGCGGTCTGCACCCTCACTGCAGAGAAGCCCTGGATTAGAGTGAGACACAGAGCACCCCATTTCTGTCTCAGTTTTCCTGCTTGGCAGACTGCAAGCCCACTCATGGCTGTACTGCAAACCAAATCCTTCCCTTTATATAATGACCCTGCTTGGAACAAGTATTCAAAATAGTGACCTCTATTTTGATGTGTAAATGCCAACGGTTTCCACAATCCAGACTCCCTGTGTGTAGTCCTAAGAGTTCTTTATCAAATTAGCAGGTCTGTGCTGCTGGATCTGAGGGTGAGCAAGAAGAGAGTGCACAGGAATCAATCTCTGCTCCTTGGAAAATCTCCAGTGAACTTCAGAGACTGGCTGCCTCTGAGCTGTGCTCTCAGCAGGTGGAGGCAGCAGGAGGAGCAACTGGGGCAGCCCAGCCTCACACTTCTGCTTCCCTGGGAGGTTTGTGTCATGGCCTGTATCACTGTGGGAGGAAAACTGTAACCTTGTTGGCAGGAATAAGTGTCAAAATCTTCAGGCTGCAGGCTGCTGATAGTGAGAGTGTAATCTGTCCCAGATCCACTGCCACTGAACCTGGAGGAACCCCAGAATATAAACTGGTTCCATAATAGATCAGAAGCTTCGGAGATTGCCCTGGTTTCTGCTGATACCAGGCTAAATTTACACTAATGTCCTCACTTGCCTGACAAGTGATGGTGACTCTGTCTGCTTGAGATGCAGACAAGGAGGATGGAGACTGGGTCATCTGGATACCACATCTTGTATCTAGTTTTGGACACAAAGGAATATGTACGAATTATCAATGTAATTAGTGGACTCTCCTGGTTAGCCATGCAGCACTGACCACACTGGACTAAGTCAATCCCGAGTGCTGTTCTTCCTTACCTGGGATGCAAGCATCAGGAGCCCCAGGAAATGAGTGGAGACCCTCATGTCCATGCTGTTTCCTTACTGGGACTGAATCCTGCACAGGGTGTGAGCAGCCTATGAAGAAGTCCTCAGGGCATGGGCTGTGCTCTGGGCAAATGCAAATCAGCAGGGCTGGGCAGGGCTGAGCACAGCTGCAGGGCTGGCTTCTCTATGTCCCTTAGATGAGGACAAGTGTCTCCAGATGTCCTGGATCAGACAACAGCAACGTATATTTGGCTGCAGATAACCTACTCTCCTCTCTGGATGTCAAAGGACACCTTGGCCTGTGATTTGTGGATTCCTTGCTAGTTTGATCTCTTCCAGGTCCAGGTCATGCACCGGTTTCTGTTATGCCATGTTTGGCAGGGGCTGTCTGTTATGGTACAACCCCAGAAACTGAAGGAAACATTTAAAAACTACTTGCATTTTTAACTGTGAATGTTATGCAGGCCACAACAGATTCCTCTTGGTCTGATGCCCTGATGCTATTGGCATGAAGCAGAGAATCCACAAGAAAACATGGCAGCTCATGATTGATATGGGGGTTGGGATCTCACCCAACCTCTCCTCTCTAGGTAGGCACTCTGCCTTCCTCTCCATCCATGCATGTCCCACGCCATCTATCAAAGCCATTCAAGGGCTGGACAGTTCTCCTGTCCTATCTGATGCATGTGACTTCCATCCTTCCTCTGCTCTGGTCACACAGGGACCTCAGCTATGGTCTGAATGGTCACTCCATGGCCTTGGCTCTCCTCCCTTCCAGCCAAGCCATTGTCTCCCAGGGTGCAGGTTCCTCTCAACAGGTGCTCCTGCTACACTTAAGCTTATTCAAGTCCCCTAACTCCATATCCTACCATTACTACAAGTATATGTTTCCTAAGGAAACACAGTTCTCAATGAGGGTTTTGGGACTGTGGGGTCCAACAGGATGAGGGAGAAGATGTGGGAGTGTGATGTTGGGAGCCCTGCAGGGGAAATGGCTGTCACACATCCTGAGAGTCCCCACCTGGGGTGGTGGGGTGTGGTCCACGTGTGGGAGTGCAGGACGGGGCAGGAGGAAGCCCTCAGAGGAGGAAGGTGCCCTGTGCAGGAGGCAGCACCCAGGCAGGTGAGGGAGACCTGGGCAGGGCTGAGACCTGGCCAGGACCCAGGAAGGGAGTGAGAGTGGAGCAGGAGTGAGGATGGGGTGGGGACACTGTCCACCGGACAGCAGTGACGGTGACACCATGGTGTGACTCAAGAGGGGAGTATCTCTGGCTTTGCATGGGATTAGATTTCCCAATCCCTACAGTCTACCAACCCCAGGAGAGAGCCCTGGAAGTGGGGAGAGTTGATTTATTCCTGGGAACTCAGTTGCTCATTCTGCCATCTGCCATCAGAGCTCTCAGCAAAGGGCTGCAGAGGGAAGGTGAATGTTCCAAGGACTAGTTGCTACACAGCACAGAAAAGTGATGAAAATCACACCTCTGCCCAGAAATACTCAATGTATGCAAAAATGGGGAGAATAAAGCAGCAGAAAAGATCACTGCTAGAAGTAAATATTAGGCATATTGGAAGACGTTTTGTTGGCCATGGGTCCAGTATGCTTCACACGTGGTTCAGGAGCATACTCCTTCCTCTGACTGTGAACTGCGTAGACTCCTGCTGCTGCCATGATGGACTGGAATTCCCAGGACCTCGATCAAAGGTGTTTTGCAGTATTTGATTTTCGAGACTCCGTAAGCCTTTATATTTCCAGGAAGCACAAGTGTTCAACTGCACTGGCCTTTTCCCTCTTCCTCTGTCTCCTTCCATGCTGGAGGACAGGAGGCCCTACAGAGCTGGAGGCCCATTGCCCCTCTGGCCTGAGGACTGGCAGCGCTCAGGGGAGGAGTCAGGAGGGAGCAGGGCAGGAGCAGCAGACTTGGTGTTGCCTTGTTCATTATCTGTCTCTTGCTTCAGAATGTAAACTCTCTGAGGTCAAGCACTGTTCAGATTTTTTTCAAAATGCCTATTCTAGGACCTTTTATTTGATAATGTTCTGTGTGTACCTTTGTATGCAAGTTATGGCACTGTTATGTCTACCATTGTATCCATTTATTATTGGGTTTGTTGTAAATGAAGACCTGCGCTACAAGAACAATGTGGGAGATGAAGCTATTTCCCTTATCACCCAAGGTGGCGCTGGGAACCTTAGATCTGCTAGTGACAGGGCTTGAGGAGGTTGTGCCCCTCTACAGGAAACCATTCACCTTGTGTCTCACACTCTGGGCAATGCATCTCCATGTGCAAAGCATTGCAGCCATTTCTTCCTATGGGTGGGGACAAACAGCCTGGGCTCTCCCAGCCACCTACCACCCTAACCTCAGGATGGGAGTTCCCAGCACACTCTGCAGTTATTCATGCAAAATGTGAGTAAATGGGATCTGGGTCAGCTCAAGATCTGCCACGGAATTTTATGCATACACCTCCCTCAGCCCATACTGAACAGACTCCATGGACACACAGCAAATCACTGCCATGGAGATTTCAGGGATGTAACAGTGGTACAGCTGGCCACACCCCCTTCCTCTGTGCCACATAGTATCCCCCAAAGTGTGCAGACCTGGGAAATGTGTCACAGGGCAGATATGCCCAAAGCAATTGCTGTGAGTAAGAGGGTCTGTTTCATACAGGAAACCATTATGGTCTAGGTCCCTGGAGTTTGGTCTGGACATGGAGACGGATACCTTGGAGGACCAGCATCCAGGCAATCCTCATCCAGGTGGAGAAAGTGAAGACTTGCAGCACCGCTACAGGTGAGTGGCCACAGCTTTGGAGAAGAGGCTCAGATCACATCTGCTCTTCCGCATAGCTCTTCCTGGCTCCAGAGTTGGAATCATGGTGGTTGAGCTTCCTCAGTCGTCAGCAACTGTAGACACAGCATCTCAAGGAGGAAAAGGACAATGGACAAGTACATTTGGTGAGATTTGTAACAACATTCAGGAAAGAAAAAGGGGCACAGGAGATATGTCTCCATCCCAATGAAAAATGACAGCCTGTGACTCCTTACCTCCCACACTGATCCTTTGAGGTCCTCCTTGAAATCTCAGCATGTCAGCTCAGACATTGTCCCATCCCTACAACTCACCCTGCCCCACCTGAGTCATGCAGGTACCATCCCCAGGTGTCTGCAAGGGTCACTCAGGAGCCACACTGAGCTCCCTCTGGTGGGAGCCTGTGGTGAGCTCAGCGACTGCACCTGCTCTGAGAAGGTCATTTGTAAGAGAGCAGGTGGGCTGTTTGGCTGCTTCTGCCTCAGGTATAACATGAGCCTCAGTCCTAGTCCTCCTCACCTGGGCTGAAATCACATTAGCAGAACATTCCCTGGCCCAGGAGGGTGTCCTCTGGCTCTGGTGCTCTGCAGTGCGTGGGAATCTTTCTACATAGGAGTAAATCTCAGGGTGGGCACTGTGCTGGTTATTTTCATTCAGTCTGTAGGCCACCTGAGAAAAATGTCTGTGGATTGCCTTTTGACATTGATCCACATGACAGGGCCTAGCACCTTAGGAACAAGTGATGTAATGCTTTGTATTTATGTGAAAATTACCTGAATCTGATGCATAGAAATTTTTTCCATCCAAGTTTTTGTTCTGTGATCATGTTCACAATTCACAATGGTTCGTTTCCCTGTTCCCTTTATTTCTTGGGGGGCTGCCATGCTGACTCAGTCTGCCTCCCTCCTGTCTGTGCCCACAGGAGGGAGCATCTCCACACCCTGCAAGGCCTCTCAGCCCAGCCACAGTGCTGGAAGCACCTCGCTGAGCTGGTTCCTGCTGAAGTCACACTGACTCCTCTGCCAGCTCCCTGGGCTGTCACCAGGGCTCCTGGGGTCCCAGCCTGTTTCCCTGGAGTGGGCCTGGGTTAGGTTGATGACCCACACAGTCTTGCTGTGGGCTGGAGCTGCTGCACTCTACTGTGGGCAGGACACTCAGGGGACCTCCATCGGGAAGGCCCAACACAACCTGCAATGAGGGGCCAGCTGCCTGCTCAGAGGAGGGCCAGGCTGGGCTGAGATGGAGGTACCAGGGAGCCCAGGAGGGGAGCAGGAGGGTCCTCAGGGTCTGGCTGCCGGTTAGGAGTTGCTCTCAGACAACCTGACAGGTGAGTCTGAGCTGCTAAAGTGAGAGGGGGGACATTTGGACCTTCCCCGCGGCTTGCTGTCCTGATGAGTTGGTGTCCTCCTTCCTACTCTTTAGTGCCACAGGCTCAGCTCTTCACCACTGTCCCAGACACATCACATCTTTCCTTAAGGAGTTGAGTTATCCTTAAATACCTGGCAGTTCTTCTTTGCTCATACATTTTAGAAGACCCCTCAACTCCACTATGTTTTTGCATTCAGTAACAATCTAAGAGCAAAATCCCATTGATTATCAAATCAGAAACTGAAAACAAGGAAAACCACAGATTTCCAGATTTCCAGATACACGCAGTTATAGATTCTTCAGAGATGATCACACAATTTATGTCTCAGAAATGAGCCTCAATGGTAGTAAATGAAAGTGAGTGTGTCACTAGAGAGGGATTGTGGAGATGTAACCTAATGCTTGGTCCTTGTCCCCAGTGCCGATGCCAAATCAATAAGGAGGACTCTGTTTGCAGAAAAGGAAAAGGAGAAGAAGAGGGGACTCCTCTCCAGAGGCTGTGATTCTCCCCATCCAGAGGCTCAGGGGGCTCTTAAAGGATCTCTTCGAAGGCCACATTCCAGGTGTGCCCCACAGGGGTCCCAGGCCCCTATGGAGTGTTGATTCACTTGTTAATTTGGGAGATAGGCACTTCCAAGATCCTCTGGCAGAGATCACCTTCCTGTGGAGCAGAGATAGCAAAGATAGCTCAGGGAGAAGAGGAAAAGAAAATCTTTTCCCTTTTAAATGCAACCCTCAGAGCTATGTTCACAAGGCCATGAGGGCCACTGTTACAATGAGAGCTGAGTCTGTGCTGCCTGTGGCCTCAGCTTCCTGCCCTGGACTGTTCACCAGGCATGTCCATTTCTCCTCTGCAGTGATGGCTTGTTGTCCTTGTGTGACTCCCAGTATGGTGTCCCCAATGTCACCAGGGCCAGCTCCACCCCTCACCCCCTCTTAGGAGAAGCACTCTGCATGCTCTGTCTGTCCATTTGGCTTCAGCAACACACCAGTGGTAGAAATGTTGATGTGCTTGCCACATCCTTGACTCAGCCAGCGCTCTTCTCTAGTGGACTCCCCGTGTGTACTCAGCCTGCTCTTCTCTTCCTGCTCCAGGGTCATTATTCCAGCCATCAGTGTCCTTCACGGAATCATTTGTCATTTGAATGAACTCAATTCAGTTCTTCACGATTCTTTATTGGAGACCAGCTTTAAAAAGAACTGAATTTGACAAAGACAAGCTCTGCTCGAAGTGGACTATTCCTAATGGTAGTGAGCCTGTGACCAGGGAGGCCTCCTGACCTCCTGTCCCTCACACAGTGCTCCATAGTCCTGTTGTTTTATCCTCCCCAGTAATGTCACATTGTCACTGTGTATCCCCTGATATGATGCAGTGGGAATCAGCATTCCTTCTGAAACACTGCCATCAACATGCAGCATGTGAGTTTGATCAGCAGAAAATACCAGAAAAACCTAATCAGAGGGACCTTCTGAGCAAAGCCTTATCAGTACCTTTAGAAGTGTCAAGGTAGGAAAAGAAAAGTACAAAAAACTGTCACAGTTGGTAGGAAATTAAACTAAACCAAATAAGGAATCCTGACTCTGGTCTAGGAACAAAATTTGCATCCCTGGAATGAAAACCAGTGAGATGAAATCCTGGACTGCAGACTCAGCAGCAGCACTGAGTGCAGGCTAATATTCTGTTTGCATAACCACACTGGGCACACTGGGGTTGGGGAAATTGGAGCACTAGGGAAACTTGAGGAGGAGACAGAGGAGATTTGTTGGCATGTTTGTTTTTCTTTTTTTTAAATTTATTTTTATTGTAAACAAATGGGATACATCTTGTTTCTCTGTTTGTACATGGAGTAAAGGCACACCATTTGTGTACTCATACATTTACCTAGGGTAATAAGTTTTGATTCATTCTGTTATATTTCCCATCCCCCCACCCCTCCCACCCCTCTTTTCCCTCTATACAGTCACTCCTTCTTGCATTCTTTCCTCTCCCACCCCCATTATGTGTCATCATCTACTAATCAGCAAGAGCATTCTTCCATTGTTTTTTTTGAGATTGCCTTATATCACTTAGCATGATATTCTCCAATTTCATCCATTTGCCTGCAAATGCCATAATTTTATTCTTCCTTATGGCTGAGTAATATCCCATTGTATAAATACACCAGTTTCTTTATCCATTCATCATTTGAAGGGCATCTAGGTTGGTTCCACAATCTGGCTATTGGGAATTGTGCAGCTATGAACATTGATGTGGCTGCATCACTGTAGTATGCTGATTTTAAGTCCTTTGGGTATAGGCCAAGGAGTGGGATAGCTGGGTCAAATGGTAGGTCCATTCCAAGCTTTCTGAGGAATCTCCACACTGTTTTCCAGAGTGGCTGCATTAATTTGCAACCCCACCAGCAATGTATGAGTGTACCTTTTTCCCCACATCCTCGCCAACACATACTGTTGCTTGTATTCTTGATAATTGCCATTCTAATTGGGATGAGATGGAATCTTAGGGTAGTTTTGATTTACATTTCTCTTATTACGAGAAGTTGAACATTTTTTCATATATCTGTTGATTGCTTATAGATCTTCTTCTGTGAAGTGTCTGTTCATTTCCTTAGCCCATTTGTTGATTGGGTTATTTGTATTCTTGGTGTAGAGTTTTTTGAGTTCTTTATAGATTATGGAGATTAGGGCTCTATTTGAAGTAAGAGTGGCAAAGATTTTCTCCCACTCTGTAGGCTCTCTCTTCACATTGCTGATAGTTTCCTTTGCTGAGAGAAAGCTTTTTAGTTTGAATCTATCCCAGTTATTGATTATTGCTTTTATTTCTTGTGCTAAGGGAGTCCTGTTAAAGAAGTCTATGGCCATACTACCAAAAGTGCTATACAGATTCAATGCAATTCCAAGTAAAATCCCAATGACCTACCTTACAGAAATAGAGCAAGCAATCATGAAATTCATTTGGAAGAATAAGAAACCCAGAATAGCTAAAGCAATCCTTAGCAGGAAGAGTGAAGCAGGGGGTATCGCAATACCAGATCTTCAACTATACTACAAAGCAATAGTAACAAAAATGGCATGGTGCTGATACCAAAATAGACAGGTAGATCAATGGTACAGAATAGAGGAGATGGACACAAACCCAAATAAATACAATTTTCTCATACTAGACAAAGGGGCCAAAAATATGCAATGGATAAAAGATAGCCTCTTCAACAAATGGTGCTAGAAAAACTGGAAATCCATATGCAGCAGAATGAAATTAAACCCCTATCTCTCACCCTGCACAAAACTCAACTCAAAATGGATCAAGCACCTGAGAATCAGACCAGAGACACTTCATCTTATAGAAGAAAATGTAGGTCCAAATCTTCAACATGTTGGCCCAGGATCAGATTTCCCTTTTTTATTTTTTATTTTTGTGGTTTCAAGTCTCGATGAGACACCATTCTTTTCTGGCAATAAGTTAACCCACGTAGAATTTGATATAGAAACATCAGATACTCAAGGACCAGAGTCAAAGATTTATCTGTGTAAATGATGTCTTGTAAGGTTACTATGCTTGCATGTTTTAAATCCTTTAAGAACGAAACTTCTCTTTTAGCTGTACTGGTTGTGCCTTCTTCCTGTTCCAACCAGAGCTCTTTTAATGCCACCAAATTCTCTGTCAGTTTACTTTTTCCTTTATAAACTATTGCATATGAACCCTTTCCAAGTTTTTCTAATTTGATGTAGGTTTCTGATTCCCCAAGCCCAATTTCTGACTGCAAGCACAACTGTGATGAATTGAGTATTTATTCTTAAAATTTCATCTCTTCCTCAACTTCTAAAGCTCTCCAATTCTCCACTGACATCCATGTTTATGATTTCTGAGACAAACACCTGTAGGCGACTGGACTTCACCAGATGACTTCACAGAAGATTGGTCACTCTTAACATCCGATCCCATTTTTAGATATTTGTGATCAATATCAGTACCCGTGGGACCACGTCCATGGGGAGGTGTAACAGGCAAGCGGCTCTGTCGATGCCAGAAAGTGCTGGGCCGCGTCTATGGCGGGCGGGACACCTGGCTGAGGGTTCCATCCAGCCGGGCTCCTCTTCCTCTTGGACTGAGCCAGGACACACTGAGTTGAAGGGGGCACTGGGGCCACCGGGAGTTTGCTGCACATGGTGGTCTTCTCCCTGCGCCTGCCAAGGGACACCTCCATCTATTCCCTCAGGTCAGCAAGCCAGTGAGAGAAGACACTCCTCGGGAAGGGCCAGATCCACAGTGGAAGAGGCCGCAGCGCCAGCCTCCGACTCCATGTCCCGGTTGAACAGAGCCTGGCCCTGCTCCGCGCTGCCGCCTCCGCTCAGCGCCACCATGTTTTAACCTGTTGCCATGGTTTTATTTCTGATTGGCACCTAGAGATTGTGTATGGTCACGGAGGAGCCTGTGGGGTCCAGAGCAAGGTGCAGTGTGCAGCCATCAAGTCAGGGAGTCAGCAGGTCCCTCTGCTGCCCAGCCCTGTGCCTGCACCTCAGGGTCCCTTCCTGTGGCTGCTTATAGAAGCAGCAGAGCTGAGCTCCTGCAGAGCGCAGAACAGAAGCCTCACCTCCCTCCAGCCCTCGTCTGTTTCCTATCCTCTGGCTTTGTATTTTTGAAATTTTTCACATCAAAAAATATTTCAGAATAAATTTAAATCTGTAGTTGAATAATTAAGTGATGGAGAGAGCAGGAGTCTTCTGAGTGAGTCCCCAGCTCATGCTGTCTCCTCCTCTCCCACCTGCAATCCCTCTTTGTGACTCTGTGTTTGAATCTGTCGCTGGCCCATTATCTCCAGTGCATTGACTTATTTTTAATCCTATTACTTACATAGAATGTTTTAAAAGACTGCTGTGCACACCTCTGATTTTGAGAAGTCCCCAGATTGGAGCTCAACGAGCATGCGTTTAGAGTTTGGTTTCTCTTTGTTACCAGAGCACCAAACCCAAACCCTAAATTTTCCATTCTAGTGCTGCTGATGGAAACACCAGTCATGCACATGCTGTGACTGCTCTGCCACTGAGCTGCTCCAGCCCCATTCTGTTCCCACAGGTGTTATGTCATTGGCGGAGTTTGCCAACTCCACCCTTCAGGAGGACTTTCAGGAAGGCTTTTCAACTCACTGGTAAATGTTTTTCAGCTACTTTGCCATCAGCAATTCTGTGCATCCTTTCAACAAAGCAGACAATAATATAAGCATAAAAATAAGAAAAAAAATTGAAATCATGAAGAATGACTCAGTTCTCTGGAAGTTGTCTCAGGAATAAAACAGACTGATTAGTGTTCACTCCTGTAAAGCACTAGGGTTTTGGGTAGCAGTAGCAGGGTCTGTGGCCTGTGTTCTTGGACTGAATCCTTCCACACTGAGCTTAGTGGTGTTGAGCTGCAGTACCACCAAGAGGAGGGCAGCAGCTGGTGGTCAAGAGGGTGGATGTGGTTTTAATGGGCACTGGAGTGAGACCTGTTAGGTCTTTTAGGCCAAGGTAACTCCATTTTGAAAAACAGCACTTGCCCACACAGGCATGACCTTCCTGGAAACACCCCCCACCCCAAGTCAGAGTCCCAATAACCAAAACCACAGCAGAGACATCACATAACAGTCACAGGGCCAGACCAGTTATCGTTTAGCTACTCCATTGTACATGACTATACAGTTTATAAGTTTTTCCTGCAGGCTGCTGATCCTTGCAGAGGGGCAGCCTGGTCGACTCTCTGTCAGTAAACCTTTGCTAGAACTCAAAGCTGTGTCTCTTGTGGATATTTGTGCCAGTTTCCCTAACAAGACCCAGATGGTGATTTCAAATACTTAAATGTTAAATATTCATACATTTGGGGAAATATTGCAAAAACCTTTCAAATGCAATGAAGCACATTCATCTGTATATCATAGCAACCTGCTCAGAATAAACAGAATAAGGTCTCTAAACACACACTACAGCTAAAATGCCAAAAGGGAGAACTGAGTGAAAACCTGCAATAAACCAGAGAAAACAGACTCTGTATTCAACCACAAAGCCATTGGTCAACTGTCAGTGTAAACAAGGGACACTGAAGTGACGGATATCCAAAGGAGTGACCATGGAATGACAGATGTCCAAAGAAAAGTCAGAATCCCACACCCCAGAAAACAGACCTTAAAAATGCAGGCAGATCTATATAAATGAAGAGACGTCATTGGCAGACAGCCTACCTGAAACCCCAGAAGAAGCCCTCTAGAATCCTAGGAAGTGACCAGAGCCAAGGTCTAGAGTCCATAGGGAGGAAAGAAGGGCTCAAGATAGCAAGGAAACAAGGGAGGTTAAGGACACAAAGCACCACTTCATTTTACATGAAGGTCAAGTTCAAGAGAGCCCAAGCACTTGAGCTAGATTGAGGATGGACCTGCCTTGGGAGGTCATTGATGGGAGGAGGCAGCAGGAGAAAGGAAATCTTCACAGCTCCTCCTGGGTCAGGAGTGTGCCTTTCACTCTATCCAGGTGCACACCTGAGCCTCTGCCCTTTGGTCTGTGTGTATTACATCACCAACAAGTAATCAAACCTTGAGGATTCATACTACTGTCAACAGGGAAATAACACTCACCACAGGGTTATGGAAGCTCAACATTGTTTAAAAAATATATAAAATGTGTCTGGAAAAGTAATGAAGAATTGGAAAACTCCAAGGAAAACAGGAAGAAAGTGTAAATAATATTCTTTCTCTAGCTGAGACTACCCTAACAGATAGTCTTTTACGTTAAGTTTCTGACAGGTCAGACTCACCCCACTGACTCCTCCACCACAGCACCCAACAGGGCATTTGCATGCTGCTCCCTGGGGAGGACCTGCCTGCAAGGCTGACATGAAAGCTCAGCTATAACCTGGCCTTCACTCACCAGGACTCCTCAGCTCACCTTCTCAAAATGAGGCTCCCTGCTCAGCTCCTGGGGCTGCTGATGCTCTGCATCCCTGGTGAGGAGAGGGGATGAGGAAGGAGAAGGGGAGGGAAGTGAGCCCTGGGGAGAGTAGTACTGGACCCAAGTGACCCAAGCTCCTCCCAGGGTGGTGCAGCCCCAGCACACACCTGCCGCATGTGGCCGAGCTGCTCAGTGTGCTGTCTGGAGGCACAGCAGAGGAGACATCAGGGACTCCTCTAACTCCTTCATCATGTAGCTGGTGCTCACAGCAACCTCTTGGTGACATAAATCTGTGCACCCCATTGCTTCCATTTTCCTGAGAACTATAACTTACAAACTCTGGAATTTCAGGTCATCTTGTCCTCATTTTTTACTACTGACACAGGAGAAGACATTATTCTGAAGCAGAACAAGCTGAACTCGACTGCTCTCTGCTCCTCTGGGTGGCACAGGGGACAACCTGTAAACTGAGCTCTGGTTTGGATAAAGGTCCCCAAATGCCCACGTGTTAAAGCTGGGCCCCTAGCCCATGGTGTGTTGGGAGGTGGCAGAAACTTTAGAGGGAGAGGGCCATGGGTTTGTCCAGTGGAGGCATAACCGCTTTCTTCTTCAACTTCTGTCTCGTGCCTCACCCTGGCAGGTGTGTGAATGAGTGTTTGAACTCAGGTTCTCTCAAGGGCACCTTCAGCTTAGAATTCACCTTTAATTATGATTATAATGAATGAGAATATGATTTCCATGACTCAGATTCCCATTAGAGAAGAATGATTCCATCATGATGTCTGCTGTGTCCTCAGGTCTCCGTGAAGAGGTGTATGGAGGAGAAGACTCTCAGTCAAAGCACACCTCATGCTCCATGTCTGACATCCTGCTGGAATCACCCAGGAACCAAACCTGCTCTACCACCTTCTTTCTGGAAGAGCAGTCTGAGGAGGTTGTGTTCCATCAGCAGGTGTTTCTGCAGATGGAAGAACAAAAGGAAGTCCTCGGAGGAGCTGCACTCACCCAGGACCCTGCGCTTCATGCATCATGAGGGTACAACTGCTGTCTGCAGCTCTGAGGGTTTTTGTTCGGGACTGTATCACTGTGGTCTCCTGGCCACTCAACATAGTAATAGTAGCCAGTATCAGTTGTCTCTACGTTGCTGATGCTGAGGGTAAAATCTGCTCCTGCCTGCCTGCCACTGAACCGGGCTGGGACTCCTGAAGCCAGGGTGGATGTGCTGTGCACCAGGAGTTTGGGAACCTGGCCTGGTTTCTGCTGATACCACGAAAACTTGGTGTTCTCCTTGGGATTGGTTGTGCAGGTGATGGTGGTTCTTTCCCCAGGATAGACAGCCAGGAGAGCTGGAGACTGGGTTAGGGCCTGGTTCATTTTCAAACCTGTAATTTCGTAAGACATATCAAAGTCAGCCTAAGTACAGAACAAACTTAACCCAGGTGAATGGGGTCAAGAACCTTTGGGGGAAGAATTCCTTTCTCTGGGAGACATGTTGTCTCAGGCACAAGCCTAGTGTGGTGTGGTCTTCTGGTCCCCTCTGGCAACATCCATGGGAAGGAGGCTCAGGGAATATTACCCCTTGCTTGGCTTACCTGAGATGAAAAGCAGAAGAAAGCACAGGAGCTGGGTGGGTAGCCCCATCTTGCCATGAGTGCCTGCCTCCCTCTAGCTCACCTGTCTCCTCTTCTTTTCCTCTATTAATAGTGCCTGTGAGGGGTGGGGCCCTCTGGGGAAGGACTATGCAAAGCAGGTTCAGCTGGGGCCTGAAGGACAGGCTCAATGAGCAGACCTTCTGTTGAAGTTCTTCCTCCTCAGCTGCATTACTGGATTTACCCTTGCAGGACAGTCTGGGGCACAGGACAACTCGGGGATTGTGGTCTACCAGCCCCAGGGGAGCTGAGAGGATGCTCCCTCTGCACCAATCCAACTGCTGTGAAGAGGACCATGGAGAGCCATGATTGTCTTAGGGACAATGCTGGGATGTCATAAAGATTTTCAAATTCAGTGAACAAGAAATACGTCTAAGAGGAGGTATGGGTAGATTGTCCCAGTAATCCTGTGCCTTCAACCTCATTTTAAAGCAAGGAAGCAGGTTAGACAGTGACATTTTGAGTGGAATAAATACATTATTGTTATTTTCAAGAGTTACACAGTGTAGACTTGGAAGGGCCTGCACCTAATAGGCCAAGGCACAGCCAGTTTCCTCTGGAAATATCCTATTTCATCCTCCCTAATAATTTTCCCTTCAAATATCCTGTTCCTTTGGACATTTTCCTTTGAAATACATAATAAAAATATAAAAATAAAAAGGATTTTGTTTTCAAATCTGTCTCTGACTTGTTCTCACTCACCTCCCGTCTTGATCTCAATAACAAATGATCTCTGCCCTACATCAGAAACGGCAGAGGCCTCACTGTGTCCACTCAATTCTAGAGAAAGCAACCTTTCAACCTCTGCAGACCCACATGGTGTCCATGAGTTCATGGAAATTCAAGATGCCCCCTTGGACTCCTAGACATGGCTTAGGGAACACCCTAAGTTATTCGGAACCTGCCGTGGATTGCATCTAGTTACAAACCACTGCACATTTCTGGCACATCAGGAAAACCTGGATCTAAGCTGAAGGATGCTATTGAGGCAGTGGTTACAGGGAATGTGCTCAGCTGGGGTTTTCTACATAGAGTCAAAGAACATCCCGGTTGCTGTGTTTCTCAGTTCTATGGCTGGATTCGGAGAGATCCTTGGACCCAGGGATGTTTCCTGTGTTCCCTGGTTCAGCAGAAGGAAATTCCCTCCCTTTCATGGAGGCCTGGTGAGTCTGCCTGCTGGGGCTCATGCTTCCCACACTTGAGCCAGCAAGGAGAACACCTGGATGGACACTCCTGGTCCTTAGCAGGAGGTGAGTGGCAAAGAATTCAGCGGTCAGCAATGAGGCAGTGAGGAGAGAGCACAGGACCTCAGTCATTACTGGGAATGACAGGAACGGAGACCACATGCAGTGAACAATTCTTTGAGGTCCAGGAGAGCAGTCCTCAGTCGAATCCCTGCGCTTCCCACCTGGGAAGAGAGGATTCTAGAAACTACCTAATTCCATCTCTCTGATTCATAGGAACAATGTCCTGGGCACAGAGAGTGTTGGGCTTGCATCTCTTGACCAACCAAACAAAATTTTCCCAGCAATTTAGAATTTTTCTGAATCCTCATAAAACTGAAAGCTCCATTGAAGACTCTTTGTTTAATTCCTGAAGAGACCAAGCAGGTGACTCCTGGCCACCCCATTGCTTTAATTAATTGGACAGTGTGAGCAGATTTTATTGAGAAGCGAGAGAAATCTTAGAGTTACCTTTCAGCTGAGTTCTTTCACAATATCCTAACCAGGACACATGCCTCACGATGTCTAAGCAGGACACATGCCTCACAATGTCCTAAGCAGGACACAGGCCTCACAATGTTCTAACCAGGACACAAGTCTCCCACTAAACATTCTCTCCTTACATATGACCTTCAGGTCCTCTATTTCAATTTTGAGAAGTATTCAGAAACATTGAAGTTTTCTAAATGCCTCTTAGGTGGACAAGGGCATCAGGCAGCCTTCCTGTCATTCAGCAAATGAAGTGGGGTGCAGAGGCCCAGGTCACTGCCTCAGACACTGTTTCTGTGCACATGTTGTTTTACAAGAGGCCTCTGCCACATGCTCACCATGGCCGCAGCACCTCCAAAGAAGGACTCGTAAGGAATCACAGAACAAGGACGAGGACACTCCTTCTGTCATGATTTGGAAACTCTATCACATTCTCATGTTTGGGGGTTTGTCCTGCCCACTTCCACAGTGACACACATTCTACAGAATCATGCAGAATTTTACCTTCAGCATCCCCAAAAGAAGAGGCGATAATGGCTTCACCTCACAGATCTTCACCCTGGGTCCACAGGTGCTCTGTGATGGGTGACTTGGTTCTGGAGCAGGGGGTTGTCTCTCCACAATTGCTCCTTGCTAGCAGGAAACCCCTCCGGAAGGGCATTTCCTCCTTGTCCCTGCACACTGGGTCAGAAGCCAAGTACTTCCTTCCTGATGCCCCCTCTGGCTCTGCCCAGGGTTCTCAGACTCTCCTCTGTGCTGCTCCACAGAAGCAGGGCCCTCTGGAACCTGGTCCCATCTGCACATCTGCACTTTCCTCTTGTCCAGGAGCCAATGGCCCTTGAGCTGAAATCAGCCTGGCTCCTCTGCAGAATAGGATGGAGCCTCTGTGACAGATTGCTCTGGAATGTGCCCCAGCATCTGAAAAGGAAGCAGCTGGGTCCTGAGAACCTGAAGGTTTTCTGTTCAAGTCTGCAGCACCCTGTGGGGGAGAGCTGTGCCCTGATGACAGTAGGAGGTCGCGACATCTTCAGCCTCCACACTGCTCATTGTTGAGTGAGTAGGAGGTCCTAGACCCACTGCTGCTGAAACAAGCAGGGACCCTGGAGGCCAGGGTGGAAGTGCGAGAGATCAGGAGCCAGGCAAGGTCACTGACTTCTGTTGGTACCAGTGCAAGTAGTGGGTACCAACGCCGGAGCTGGCCCTACAGGTGATGGTGACCCTCTCTGCTTGGGAGGCAGCCAGGGACATGGAGACTGTGTTTGCACAATGTCTCCATTGGACACTATGTTCATGGGGTAGAGAAGAAAAGAGATAGAAATTAGGAGAAGTAGAGACACAAGGTTGTCTTCATACCAGTTGGTGCAGAAGCAACTAGACAAAGACCCTAGGTCAGACCTAAACTAACTCATACGGGAAAGTGGACACTGCTCTTGAGCTTTCGCTTTCTTACCTGAGACACTGAGTAGCAGGAAGCTGAGCATTTGAGCCTGAAGGTTCCTAGTGCCCTCTGAGCTCTGCCTCAGGCTGAACTCACCCCTTACCCTAGGGCACCCCTTAAATTGGCTGAGAGTTCTGTGGTTTCCAAGAAGAAACGTGCAAATCAGCAGGTAGGTGAGGCAGCCTTGGCTTATGGACCCCTTGGTCCTTCCATGCAGGAGTTCAGGTATCTAGGAAGGCAGGATTCTGAGTTTTCCTGAGCTCCTGGTGCACAGTCTCACTTTATTTCTGGGTTTCATTTGACCTAGTTAACAAGGAAAGGCCTCCTGGCCGTGTGCTCCTGTCTGTAGCAGGTCAGTGTCCTCTGTGAAAAGGACAGGGATGACCACATGGACTGTCCATCAGACATCCCAGCCTATACCCTGCCTCCTGTCTCCTTGCCAGTGACTCCAAGACCTTTCCCATCCCTCATGGCCATCTCTGATGACCCAGCTCCAGTGTGAACCAGAACTGGACATCCTCAGGGATGTTTCCATGAAGCCAGGCAGGGAATCCGTCCAGAGAAGGAAACCACAGTATGCAGCCCAGCATGGACCCTGTGCAGCTGAAGGGAACTCAGCTCTCTGCACATTCCAACTAGGATTTCTGCAGGACTCCATCCAGGCTGGTTTGAATAGAACCAGCTTTGGGAAGCTGAAGACAGACTCGTACTGAGGAACAGCCAGTTGAAGCCATGATCCTTTAGCCTCAGTAGGAACACTCTCCATTACTGAGGGGTTAAGCTGGAAGTCACACTTCCCTCTGCGAGTGTGGAGGGTAGTGTTTAAATGAATGAGGTTTTCATTATCAAAGAGTGAGTGACAGCACTGTGGTAGAAAGTTTATGTGAGTCTTACCAAGGCAAAGTGATGTCAGGATTTATCCCGTCTTACAGCAAATTCACCTCCCACTACTGCCTGCTCTTCGGAGATGCACAGACCAGGAGGAGCCTAGAAGGGGTCTCCAGAGCTTCCTGGGGTGGAGGCAGCTGCCTCAGGGGCTCTCAGGTGAAGGAATTCTCCCCCAGGGATCCTCAGACCCCTCTGTGGGGACAAGGAGCAAAAGACCTAATGACACTCTCAGTTTTCTTTCCTGCCAGGTCTTTGGCTTTGGTCTTAGGGTGAAGTGTCCTCATAGAACACGTTGGGAAGGCCTTCTTTCTCCTTCTGGTTGAGAGCGTAGTGGAATACTGGGGATATTGCTACTCTAAGTGTGGGACAGAATTCACCAATGAAGCCATGCCTCTGGGTTTTGCTTTATTTTACCATTTTAAACTACTCTCCTTGTTATAATACAATCTAATTTTTCTAAATGTTGTTGGGTCACTTTTAAGTATTCATGTCTTTCTGGAGTTGTTCTTTTCCATTTAAATGGCCTCATTTAACAATAATGGCATAATGTTTTCATATCCGCTCACAATCTTTTAAAATATCTATGCATTAGTGAGTGATCATGCCGCTGACTCTGGTCATCTCTGCCTTCCCTCTTGTTGTGGATGAGGCTTTTCCAAAGGTGTTGATCCTTCCAGGAAAAGACAGTTTGGTATCAATGATTTTCTAGTTTCATTTTATTTATCTATCTTCTACTTTGTATCACTTTCTTCCATCTGCTTGCTCTCCCTTTCTCTATTCTTTTCTTTGTTTCTAAGGGTACATAATTGATTATAGGTATTTTTGTTACCATCAGCAGTACAGGAAATCAGAGGCTTATATTTGTAAATTCATGTATTTATTTATTCATTACACATTTGCCACTTTGAGTGAGCAGCTTGGCCATGTCCTCACTTGGGAAGCAACAGCAGGAGTTTGAGGAGCAGGAACGCGGCCCCCACCTGAGTGTCCTGGGGTTGCGATGTTCAGACCCCTGACAGGGAAGCTCCCCCATGGGACGCCTCAGTGCAGGGCCATTGGGCAGAGGGGAGGAAACATCCTGAGCCCTGGATACCAGGACAGGTGGGGTGGAAAACCCCAGGAGGGCCGGGTACATGTCCCTGGTGTTCACTAACTCCACAAGCCTCCTCCTGAGGGAGGTTAGAGATCTGACTTGCTTCCTTCCCAAGTAGCATCACAAAAGGGGAGAGAATTTTCAGAGGTAGTTAGGATGCCTGATAAATTGGTATTGAGTTGACCAGAGGGAGGTCACCTGGGATGACTTGAGCTGATGGTTAGTTATGGACTAAGAAAATATTGATACACCAAAAAAAAAAAAAAAAAAGTCATAGGTAGAGAGACATGTTTAGAAATTAATATGAATCATATTAAAAAAATGCAGCCATGCACAACATAGAGGATCTCTGCTCCCTTTGGGGGACGCAGAGGCCCAGGGGTGAGTGGGAGGCTATCACCAAACCTTCAGAGCTGTGCACACCCAGGCTCCTGGAGTCCATCCTGCCTGCAATGTTTGTGCAACTGGCAACAGGTAAATAAGAGGGGAGATGAGGGAAAACCTTGGCCAGGCCTTGGACAGGACCAAGGAGCAATGGATGAGCTCTGTGTATGGAGCCAAGGCCTGTTATCAAACCAAGAACTGAGAACAGAGCTTGGGGAATAAACAGTGACAGAGAAGTCTGAATCAAAGGAGCATGGATCAGTCCTCAGGACTCCTAGGTGGCTGAACAATGACAGGGGTCATGTGATCTGGGCTGAAACAAACAGGAGTAGGTAAACATCTAAATTAAGCTGGAAAGAGCAGCAATATCTGAGAGATAAATAGCTGCTGATTTGCACAATTTGGAGCAATTTTTCTTTGAAATGATGGAGCAGTTTCCTTCACCATGTAAAACTCTTTGTTGGAAAAGATGTTGACATCTAGAAAATGCCTGAGAAGGGAACAATCCTTAAGAGGTCCTGATGTAAGCACTTTATTAAATTATAAAGCTGGCTGAATGAGGCATTCATTCCCACACAGCAGTTTAAAAGTTTTCTGCTTCACACTTTGATCCCTCTGTCCAGGCAAGTCACAGATCAGTGGTCCAGTTGCCCCAGGGAACAGGCCACCTGGGGCTGAGCTCAGTGAGCAGATGCCTGGGCTTTGTTCGGACCTTGAGCTCTGTGGAGCCAACTCCTTCCCTGCTGGCAGCAGGTGTTTGCAGACCCTGGGCCTCCAGAGGATGAACAGGGAGGGAGAAATCTGTCTCAGACCCGGTGAACCAGGCAGGGACCCAGAGGCTTAACTGGATGCTGCATAATCAGATGTCTGGGGCATCATCCTGGTCTCTGTGGAGTCCAGTGAGTAGACTCAAGGCCGCCAATCTCTACACTGACACTCTGACTGGGCCTACAGGAGATGGTGGCCTGTTCCCCTGGAGGCACAAGCAAAGAGGCTGGAGACTGGGTCGGCATCCTGTCCCCAGGGGAGCCTAGAGTGATGGTGCCACACAGTCAGCTGTCCCCTGTGTCCTGAGGCCAGCCAGTGTAGGTGCTCTGCACTGGTAAAACCTGTACCTCTCTCTGGGCCATCACCCTCAGGAACAAGAAACGGAAGTTGGTCGGGAAACTCGAAGCCTGCAAGACACACCTGTATTCCAGGGACCCTGAACACAGAGACACAGAAGCCAGTCATGGCCACAGTGAGCGTGACTCTCCAGCACCCCTGGACACAGCCTGGTGAGTGGGGGCTGTGGACTTGCAGCTGCAGTGAGTGGATCCTTTCATCCCTTGGCTGCTGAGTGGGTGCAGTATGCGGAGCTGGGCAGAGGAACGTCCAGGAGGTGGAGTTTGACTCCGATGTCCTTCTTGAGATCCTCTCAGGGCTCTCCTGATGCTGTCCAGTGGAGTCAATTTCGTGCGGGGGACAAAAGAGTAGCGAGGCTCTTGAATTTGGAATGATTTATAGATGAATCAGGAAACCCGGGAACTGGAACCTCGAAACTGGGGCCTTGAACCTCGAACCTGGGGCGTGGAACTTGGAACCAGGAACCCCAGTGCTCGAGGAGAGCCGGCTTATATCCCCTCCAGGAGGTGAAGGGTAGGGCTGATGCCAATTATGCAAAGATTAGGCGAGGAGCTAGCTGCCCAATCATGGTAAAGATCAAAACAGGATCAAGAGCACTAGTGAACACCTGTGCACGCGTTGTGTGCATGGACTTAATTGGATGCAGCCAATGACAAATCACCTGGCTGTGCTTATGTTAATCAACCTCCTCACCACAGATGTGATCAAAGCAACCTCTGGCTGGCTGCCAGGCGCCATCCCAGCGCAGTCTGCATGGCATAGCCCCCAACATCTCCCCCTTCCTTATATGAAATGAAAAGGAAGCTGGCAGGGATCCTGTCTGTCTTAGGTCCCGGGAATCAACATCCTGTCCTTACCCATCATCAAAGGACACTAACATGGGGTTGGCCCTTCTGTCTTAGGTTGGTACAGCGTTTTCCCCTGGTTACCCGTCTTTGACTGCCAATCCAGCATACTAAGCCATATACTGGGAGATTGTCCCGCTTCAAGGGCAGCCATGGTCTATTTTATGATCACATTATGAGCCTGTTGACTGCCTTTGAGGCGTTTGTAAATGTAGAACAGAATCAACACAAGCATACCCAATCTAATTAGTGTGGGACTTAAGAGTCCCCCAAATTTGGTGCCAAATTGTGTTAGTTTATCTAATGCTCCTGTGATAAGCCCTCCTGGTTTGACCTCCACCTTAGTGGCATTCATGGCAAGGATCTGCCAGTGGAAGCCTTGTTACCAGCTCCTCGAATCGCTTATATACATACATGCCTTAGGTCCACATAAGGAACAAATGGATATTATTAATAGCTCTGGGCATGTAACCAGTGACATTTGTTTTGGAGTTGGTTTCTTTATGTAAGGTAATATCTGCCAAAGTATGATAGATCAACTGGACACAAGGTGTGCCACTGCCAAAGGCCAGGCATAATGCATTCTCTAGTGATAAATTCAGGGTAAACTTGGAGTCCAATGGTGGTGTGTACCTAAGGGTAGCTTGCCCAGTAGATTCATTAGTGGAAAAGAACTGAGGAAAGACTGCAACACCTTGAGAGACTGGAACCAGTCAAGGCAATACCCTGACTATTGTCCAGAACTGTTCACCCTGGACGAAACTCACCACCATCAGCAGCAGCAGCAGGATACCTGGAGGGCTCGGCTGCATCTCGACGAACCATCTTAACTGCTCGGAATAGCCTTTCTGGAATCCAAATAGGGATTTTTTTCTTCCTGCAGAAATACACACATAACTCTCTTCCCCAAATCAAGACCGGGTAAGGTCCTTTCCATTCTCCTGTTACAACAGCTTTCCATAAAGCTTGTAGCTTTATGTCAGTGTCAACTACAGCATGTGGATCCCCTGCTGATTTTCCTGATCCATTCAGATTCAAAAAATTTAAGGTAAAAAGGGCTGTAGATAATCTGTTCTTAGGTGGATATGACTCCCCTATTCCCTCTTTTTGTTTTATTAATAAGGTCTTAATGGTTAGATGAGCTCTTTCTATAATTCCTTGTCCCTGGGGGTTATAAGGAATACCTGTGACATGATATATACCAAATGTAGAACAAAACTGTTTAAAGGTTAAGGATGTATAGCCTGGACCATTGTCTGTTTTTATTGTTTTTGGAATGCCCAGAATAAAAAAGGTATATAGGCAGTGATTTATAATATCTATTTTTTTTTCACCTGACTGTAAGGAGGCCATAATAAATCCTGAATAAGTATATATGGACACATGCATGTATCTAATCTTTCCAAATTCTGGGATATGAGTAACATCCATTTGCCATATAGCCCATAATTCTGATTCTTGTGCAAGCTCAATTATAGTTTATGGTTTATAAGGAGTGATAATGTTTTTTGGAACAATGACAAAAATTCCTATAGCATTAGTTATTGCCTTTTTTATTAACTTTCTCACTAATTCTGGATAACTCGCTAGAGTTATCTTTTGGCTATAGTGAAGATGGACCCAATAAGTAGGTCCTTGTTGCCAGAACACTCCTGTAGGACTTCCTATGGTGGCTATGATTATCAGTAATATACGCTTAGTTATATCTACCCGATCTAAATGTGCCTTAGTAATGGCATCTTCTACCTTACACAATGCTTTTCTAGCTTCTGTGGTAATTTCCTGGGGTGAGGTGGGATCACTACTTCCCTTAAGAATATCAAATAATGGTCCAAAGTCTTCAGTTGTTAATTTTAAATATGGTCTTACCCAGTTTATATCTCCCAAAAGTTTCTGGAAATCATTTAATGTTTTTAATCTATACATCCTAAAGGTAACCTTTTGAGGTCGTATTAAGGTTTTGTCAATAATGGCACCAAGGTAGGTAATGGGGCAAGAACTCTGCAATTTATCCTCTGCTCTCTCTAATCCAAATTGAAGAAGATTTATGACCAGCCCATCATATACTCTAAAAAGTTTGTCTTGATCAGGATGAGTTAATAAGACATCATCCATATAATGATAGATCGTTAGGTCTTTATCAGATTTTCTAATAGGTTGTAAAGCTTTGTCTACATAGACCTGAAACATAGTGGGGCTACTGGCCATGCCTTGCGGCAATAGTGTCCATTCATATCTTTGATCAGGTCCTTCGTGGTTAGTAGCTGGTACGGTAAAAGCAAATCTACACGTATCTTCCTTATGAAGTGCTATAGAAAAGAAGCACTCTTTTAAGTCTAAAACTATAATTCTCCAATCCTTCAGAATAGCAGACAATTGAGGGAGGCCAGATTGAGCTTCTCCCATTATTACCATTTGATTATTAATTGCTCTAATATCTTGGAGGAGTCACCACTTTCCAGATTTCTTTTAATTATAAAAATAGGTGTATTTAAAGGAGATGTAGAAGGTTGTAGATGGCCTAAGGCCAGTTGTTGTCTTACTAACTCCCTGGCTGCTTGTAACTTTTGAACATTGAGGGGCCACTGAGGTATCGAAACAGCCTTTTGTGATTTCCATGTAATTTTTACTGGTTCTGTGGCCCCCTCTGAAAACCCAGTCCCTCTTTATTACATCTTCTCATAACTTGGATAGGTTCAGTTATTCCCTGTGAATGTGCTCCCAATTCTTTTCCAGGTATAGATCCCTGGTTCACCAAGATATTTCAAGCTTTCAGGTTAATATGCGTATGTCCATTAGTCAACTTGATCTGTAATTGTCTTAATATGTCTCTTCCCCATAAATTAACAGGTAAATCTCTTAATATAAAGGGTTGGAATGTACCGTAATTTCCTTCTGCGTCTGTCCATTTCAATAACTGTGCACTCTGAGGTGGATTTGAGGCAACCCCCAAACCTTGTAAGGTCTGGTCAGCCTTTTGAAGAGGCCAATCTTTTGGTCATTGGGTCAATGATATGATACTAAGATCTGCTCCAGTGTCTAATAACCCATTAAATTCCTTGTCATTTATTCTCATAGTATACATGGGGTGAGTGTTTAGATCTAAGGCAAGCAGGGTCATTGGTTCCCCCGTGGATCCAAACCCCGATTTATTTCTTTTATTCTTTTTTGCTAAATATTTGTCAAGTTCACTGGGTATCACCAGTATTTGTGCTATTTTATCCCCCTGATTTATAACACGAATAGCTTTGGGGAACTGACCATTATTTTTACCTCTCCCTCATAATCTGGATCATTTACTCCCAATGTTATATGGAGTCCTCATAGGGCAGCAGAAATGCGCCCTAATAGCAAACCTACTGTCCATAGATTTAAGAGGTCCATAGATACCTGTAGGTATTAATTGAACCCCCATTTCTGGAGTTAATACTATTCTGGTGGCAGCACAGAGGTCCAATCCTGTGCTTCCTGTTGTATGTCTGATAAGGGAATTAATGGATAATGGGTTCAAGGGATTTTTCTGATGGGATCTGCCACTGGCTCTCCTTCCTTCAGGGCTCCAAATATTTGTGGGGCTTCAGCCCGAGGGCCTCTCATCTAATTTTTTGGGAGTGGTTTTCCTTTAACGTCAATTACAAATTTACACTCACTTGCCCAATGTTTTCCTTTTTTACATTTTGGACATACTCCAGGTATTTTTTTGTATGTACTATGACTTGAGTTTGGACACTCCCTTTTAAAATGTCCTGGCTGTTCACATGAAAAACAGCTTTTGGGTTTGGCCCTCATAGCTTGAGCTACTTCTTGAGTGACAGCAGCTGCTAGAACATGACCCTGTATAGCTGACTCATTAATATCTCTGCATATTTTTAAATAGGTATTGAGATCCTTATTTTTCCATGGCTTCATTGCTTCCCTACACCATGTATTAGCTTGTTCATATGCTAACTGTTTTATTAAAGGCATTGCTTGTTCTGAATCCCCAAACACTCTGCCTGCTGTTTGTCACAGAGTGTCTACACACTCTGCATATGGTTCATTTGAGCCCTGTATAACTTTGGATAATTTCCTTTGCAAGTCCCCACGACCTTGTCTACGAGTTGTCTCTGCACAGAGCTCTTGATTGCTTACTTTCCACATTAAATATTGTCCACCATACAAAGCTGCTCGACACATACTCGCCCAATCAATAAGAGACAGATTAAGTGTTGCGATGGATTCCACCATACTCACGGTAAACGGAGCTTACTTATCGGTCCATAAGTAGCGACTGCCACTTTAAGATTTTTTACTGTTTTAAATTCTAGGGCCTGATGAAATCGCTGCCCCTGACCATCCGCCAAGACTGGGCAGGACATTCTTTATGGGCCTTCCACAGTGTCCCAGTGATCCCCGGTATCACTTGGGACTCCACCACAACAAGGCCGACAAGAGTGCCCACAAAATGTCGGGTCCTCCCAACTTTTATCATAAGGGGAAGCTGAGGGGGTAATTATCTCATCATCTTTCCTGCCTTTTAGCAACTCTCCAGTGTTAACTCACGTATTTTCTAGTTCCTTCCCAGTATCTCCTTCCTCCTCAGAACCTCCTTCCTGTTTTTGGCTACTCCAGCTAACTTCCTCCTCAATCTCTTCTAGCACTTCTCCTTCTTGTAATATATTTTTTATGCCTCCTTTTTGAATTATCCCTTCAGACTGATTTTGTGATATTTCCAAATCTATCTTTTACTAATAAATAAATTTGATACAGGACAAACAAAGACCACACTAGCAGTAGTACAAACACACAAACAATACTAAATACATGCGCTCCGGAGCTCCTTTGTATTTCATCACCTGGTCGACTATCCTGAGTGCCTAGCTGCCTTAGAAAGACAGGGCCTCAGCTTACCTGAGTTCCTAACTGCCCTAGAGACAGGGGTTAACTGCCTAGAGACAGGGTCTCAGCTTACCTGAGCACCTAACTGCCCCAGAGAGAGACAGGGGCTCAGCTTTCCCAGCCAGCTATCCTGAGCACCTAACTGCCTCAGGGAGACAGGGCCTTAGCTTACCTGAGCACCTAACTGCCTCTGAGAGACAGGGCCTCAGCTTACCTTGCTACTTAGAGCAAGACTCTTGAATTTGACAAACACACAAACAACACAAAATGCACACACTTTTGCACTTCACTACCTGGCCAGCTATCTTGAGCATCTAACTGCCTTAGAGACAGGGGTTGCAGCTTACCTTGCTACTCACCGTTTGAGTTCTCGGGAGGGGAGACAAACTCAAAATTCCCTGTACGGGCCACCATTTGATGCCAGTCTAGTGGAGTCAATTTGGTGCGGGGGACAAAAGTCAATTTGGTGCGAAGCCCTTGAATTTGGAACGGTTTATTGATGAATCAGGAAACCCGGGACCTGGAACCTCGAACCTAGGGCCTGGAACTTCAAACCTTGAACCCTGGCGCTCGAGGAGAGCCAGTTTATATCCCCTCCAGGAGGTGAAGGTTAGGGTTGACACCAATTATGCAAAGATTAGGCGAGGAGCTAGCTGCCCAATCATGGTAAAGGTCAAAACAAGCAGGCACGATCAGGAGGACTTGGGAACACCTGTGCATGCGTTGAGCGAGTGGACTTAATTGGATACAGCCAATGACAAATCACCTGGGTGTGCTTATGTTAATCAACCTCCTCACCTCCTATGTGATCAAAGCAACCTCTGGCTGGCTGCCAGGTGCCAACCCAGTGCAGTCCACATGGCATAGCCCCCAACATCTCCCACCCAGAGTGCCTAGGGAAGAGAGTCCCTTTCCTGTAGTCACCTGCCTTTGACCTCCACCTCTCCTGATCTCCTCATCAACCACTGCCAAGGAGCAGAGGCAGGGACTCTTCCACCTGACCTTGGACTTGAATGTTTGGGGCTTCCACTGGGCTGTGGGGGCTCTTCCCTCCTGGCTCCTCTGTGAGCTTCCTGTAATGTATAAAGCTGCTCCCCAGTCCCTTTTTGTTGCAGCCATTTTGCCCGCCTCGAAACTACTTGTCAACCTGTGAACATCCCAGCTAGCTATTGTCCTATCTAGCTATTGGTTCATCAGTCAGCTTGCAAGTATTCTTCTCCGATATTGGTCCCCTGTTAGCCCGGCGGAATTCAACAGCTTTACTGTAGCTACCCCGCCATCTTTCCTCATCTTTCTCTCTTTCCTACTCACTTTCTCTATCCTCCTGGCTTTCACACTTTCTTGCATGCGCCCTTTCTCATTCCCTTTCTTCTCCTCTAATTTTCTCTCTTGCCCTGCAGGGAGACACTCTCTTTGCTTAATAAATTCCCTTATGTGATTTCCCGTGTCTGGCGTGGTTTCCGTGGGATCCCTTTCATTGGTGCCTTGACTTGGGATGGGATCTTCCACTATCTCTTAAGCGAGTAGAATTCCATCCCACACCCCAGTGCCCCCAGACATTTCCCACCTTCCATTCTGCCCGGATGCTCTGCTCTCCATTCATCACCAGACTTCAGGTTGGTGAGTCCTCTAGGCTGGTTCCCCTAGGCCGATTTATCTGGGACCCTCCAGGTGGCTGAGGTGTGGGGGTACCCCCAGTCACAACTTTATAGTTACGGCTGGCCCCTATAGTCAGTCTTATCTGTCAGGTGGATTCCTGATTTTGTGGTGGAGATTCTCTCTCAGGGTTGAGGCTCATCTTGCGCTCGCGCACTCACCCTTGAAAACCCTGATATCAGGTTCTCAACTCTTCTCGGCTTTTGCCTGGCCCCACATTGATGTTTGTGTGAAGACACCATCTATGTGCTGCCTTCTCATCTCCAGTCGACTACTCTGTGACCTCGGGATGCCGGGGCACAGATTCGGCTGCATCAGTCCCCACCATGGAATCTGGGTCCTCCAATCTGGCAGGTTCAACTCAGGGAAACCTTCGCCTGACCCCTGACTGAAAACCATCAAAATGCTTTTGTGTAATGGCACACAGCTTCTGTGAGCAAGAGGGCAGATGGAAAGGGATTCCTTATCTTCAAGTCTCTTCTTTCTTGCTACTTGGCTCTTTCTGCAGGCTCAAGCGCCTCCAGACTCTGCTTCTCTGTCTTCCCCTGCTAACCCATATAATACAAGCAGCCCCATTCCCCACAAGTAGTGGGAGATTATTGTTTGACAATTTTCTGCATCCAAACCTCAATTAATTAATAACCAGGAAAAAGGGTTAAAAGGACCTAATCATCAAGTTTCTGCTAGAACATTTTATTCCTTTCAGATCCAGATCTCAGTCAAGGCTTACATTGAAATGTAAATGGAGGAAACCAGAATGCTCAGTGGAAAACCAGTCTCAAACCCAAGGAAAAAAGTGTCCATTATAAATTTCTCCTGAGCTACAACTCAGAATACTTTTCTCCTTTTCACCTTTTCTCTCCTTCTCATTTTCTCATGTTTAATTAATGATCATTATCATTTTTCTTCTAGGACTTTTGTTTTTCTAAAATGCTATATTTTTGAGCTCACAATTTCAATCCTACATACCTAGGTTAATAATATTTGATCAGTTCTTTTTATCCAAATCTAGAGTTATTTTTGAACATCTGTTACATTGCAATGGAGATAAATATTACAAGGTCATTACTTTTGTGTTAAATATAAGCATGCATAAAAATTAAAATTTTAAAAATGGATCCAAATATTTTTAATTCACATGATTTAAAGAGGTTGAATTTAAATTGGGTAAACCAATAGAAGTAAAATGTCTTTAAAATTAAATCACAAGTCTCTAGGTGGTCACACTAATAAAATGTTGATGTTTATAAAATGTCTAACATCAATTTTTCTAGGACTTTTCTTCAGAAAAGATAAAGAGATGGCAAATAAAGTTTACACTTGTCTGACATCTTGTTTTTTTACACTTGTCTGATATCTTTTTTTTTTTTTACATTAAGATGAGTGAATTAGAGTTGACATGTATGGGATTACTCAAACGTGTTTGTTAGAGACATCTAATTAATTTACAAAGTTATTCCATGGAGTAACATACTTAAAAACATTATTCTTTGTATATTAAATGTGTTCATATTTTCCAGGTATACAAGCCTTTAAAGCAGAAAATTTATCAAGCTGCTATTCTCCAAATTAAACTTGTCTGTAATGGTAAACCTATCATTTAATGTTCTATTGTAGGACCTGTCATCAATAGCGTATATGTAAAATTTGTTAAATGTATTTCTAAAAGTTATTGAAAGCCTGATTTATTTAAAGGTTAAATATGAAAGCATTTTGCCACTTTGCCACACAATAGGAAACTTAAAAACTCTCTCAGGCTTTCTTTAATTCATGTTTTAGATATAATGTTAAATTGTGTTAACTAATGTTCATATAGACTCAGGAGTCAATATATGTAAACTTCTTAAAATGGCATTTAAGAAAGAATGTAATGTGCAGTAGCAAAAATGGGACAAAAGTGACTAAGATTGGGGTCTCAGATGACCTCATGGCTACGGCATGCCTGGTGCCTGGGGTGCTCCTGTGCAGGGGCACAAGATGCCTAACTGCTGTGGCAGTACATTGATCTCAGGCACACTACTCTTGGGCAGGAAAGAATTATTTTGCTAGATAACCAGTGTTTTATCAGCTCCCTTCTCTGGTTCCTGTGCAACTTACAGTAACTTTGAAAACTGGACTTCCTTAAGACCTACACAGAGCTCCTAATATTGCAATTTGCAGCTCTGAAAAAAGTTACATTAATGTCCTAGTCTCCGTAACTTTCCTGAAAACAAAGGATAATGCTTACATACATATATAAAGATTGCTGACATAACTCTTTAGATCTGCATTTCCATCAGAGAACAGAGTTCCATCTGATCTCGGCTTAATCATCAAAATCTGTGATTATAAACCTTTATTTTCTAATAATCCTTTGTTACTGGTCATGGTGGTCATGGCAAAAGAGGAAGCCCCGCCTTACCTGAGATAAGGCTCTGCCTCACAATCCTGCCACATGTTAGAATGGCTTCAAAGTAAGCCAGACTTTAACTCATTTAAAGTTATGTTCAAAGTTTGATGTTTGTTGGAAAGATTACTGTGTTCTCAATCAGGGAATATAATGAATAACTCAGCCAAAATTCAAGATAGCTATTGCACAAACTGAATGTTTTACTCTTGGTGATTCCATTTTGTTTTCCTTGTAAACTCTGTTGCCTGATATTTTGCAGAAGTACACCACAGATTAATTTGAAAAGCCATAACCTATAGGACAGATAATGACGACCTCAATTAGATAAAAGGGGGTAAATAACTGTAAAGTTATAGACATTGAAGCTAAAGACCAGTACTCTTACTTTATGACTGGTGAGACTGACTTGCTTGATGGTTAAGTTCAAACTTTGAGATTCAGATTAACAGAGGTCAAGAAAACTCCATATTTGGGTCTTGCCCTCAAAGTCAGCCTGAACCCAGGGAACAAGAGAACTTCTCTAAGGAGCTTTGCAACACTGGTTCACACAACCTCCTGCTCAAGGACTCTGATGAGGCCACTAGAGGAAAATCCACTCAGTGCACCTGCTGCAGAGGAGGGTCAAGGAAAAAGGGAGACATCCCTAGTGCTTTCAAGGAAAGCCACTTCATCAAGGAGCCCCTGCCTAACCAATGGCACTAATGGAGCTAAGAAACTGCTTTTAAGTTCTCCATGAGTGACCCCTGTGGTAACTCAGTTGACTCTTTAACAGACAGGAACAGGTCACTTTGACCAACTTGATCTTAAACACTTGGCAAAACAGTTAAAACCAAAATATAGCCATTCTTGGGCATTTAAAAGAAATAATACTTAAATGTAACTTAATATGTACACTTGTGTTAGCCCACTAGAATAAAGAGTAAAAGCTACAAAATAGATTCTTAGGCAAATGTGCCTAATAACTATCAAGAAAAACCGCCAGAGTCAGAAGTTTTAGTCAGTTTAAGGCCTACAGACACAGGTAGACTTAATCTATGTTTGCTAGTATCTCTACTAAATGTTGTGTTTACATTCCTGATAACCTAGACAATGTTAAAGTTCCCAAATAAAGGCCTTGTCCCCTCCAGCCTTTGCTAGGCCTTGTTATGGGAACAACTTCTCAGTTCTTCCACCCTCTGGTGAGGAATTATTGACTTCTGTCATCTTTATGATATGCATTGGCATGTTCCAGATTCTGCAACATTTATGTTGTATCAATCTCATTTCAGTACTCATGTCTTTTGTTCTTCTCTCATAGAAGCACCCATCCCCAGATGCCTTTACAACATGCTCTTCCCCAAACCAATCTTCTATCATGGATCCCTTGACTAACCCAATTTCTAAAAAGGGAAATCCAAACTGCTTGCCCCACACTGTCCCCTTCCAGCTCAAAGAAGCCAGATCGGTCATCACCCCCTTTCCCTACAGCAGTGAAGGAGTTCCTAAAATTAGAGAGGTAAATGAAGTCAGAATTGGGGACAGGCAGTTAGTGTAGAAATAGGGGATAAGTCCATGAAAACCATCTGCCTTTGGAAGTCTGGAAGGAGAATGGACTTTTTACATCTCACCTGCAAAACCAGCCCCAGTCACTTAGGCAGGAAGGAGAAAGAAGGTTTTGGAAAGAACTGGAGAGCAAAGGATATTCTTATAAAAACAGAAATGGGGGAATGTAATGTATAAAGCTGCTCCCCCATCCTTTCTGTTGCAGCCATTTTCCCGCCTCCCAACCACTTGTCAGTCTGTGAATACCCTAGCTAGCTATTGGTTCATCAGTCAGCTTGCAAGTGTCCTTCTCCGATATTGGTCCCCTGTTAGCCCAGCGGAATTCAACGACTTTACTCTAGCTACCCCGCCATCTTTCCTCATCTTTCTCTCTTTCCTACTCACTTTCTCTATCCTCCTGGCTTTCACACTTTCTTGCATGCACCCTTCCTCATTCCCTTTCTTTTCCTCTCTTTTCTCTCTTACCCTGCAGGGAGACACTCTGTTTGCTTAATAGACTCCCTTATGTGATTTCCCATGTCCGGGGTGGTTTCCGTGGGATCCCTTACACTTCCAACTTTCTCTCCAGGCTAGTCATGTGTGGTGCCCCTGCTGTGCAGAGATACTGGACAGCAGCAGGGCTGATATTGGAGGCTGCTGGCCAATGTATCCATCTTGTTCATAAGGAAAGTCCCACTGTCCCCAGGGCGTTCCAGAAGCCTGGAGATGGGTCAGCTTGCTTTGTTCTTTAAGGAAAAGCACCATGAATTGTTACCTTCCATTCAAACTGCAGCACTAAACCAAATCCACACACTTTACCTTTCACCCTAATGTGCAGATGTGAGTCCAATATTCCATTTTCAGTGCTGCACATAGTTTTAAAAATGCAATTTTCTAACACCAGAAGAAAAAAAAAATGAATGAATGGGCTAAAGCACTGAGCAGACACTGCACAGAACAGGATACACAATTGATCAACAAATATATGAAAAAATGCTCAATATCTGTAGTGAGAAGAGAAATGCAAATCAAAACTATTCTAAGGTTTTATCTCACTCCAGTCTGAATGGCAATTATCAAGAATACAAGCAACAATAAGTGTTGGTGAGGTTGCGGGGAAAGAGAAACACTCATATGTTGCTGGTGGGAGTGCAACGTGGTTTGAACACTGTGGTAAAGCAGTATTTTTTCCTCAGAAAACATGGAATGGAACCCCCATTTGATCCAGTTATCCCAATCCTCAGCCTATAACCAAAGGACTTTAAATCAGCATAGTACAGCTATACAGTGACATCAACATTTATAACAGCTCATCACAATAGCTAAACTGTGGAACAAACCTAGGTACCCCCAATAGATGGATGGATAAAGAAACTGTGGTATATACACACAGTGGAATATTACTGAGCCATAAAGAAGAATAAAATTATGGCATTTGCAAGTAAATGGATGGAATTGGAGAATAGCATGCTAAACAAAATGAGCCAATCCCAAAAAACCAAAAGCCAAATGTTTCATCTGATATGTGGATGCTGATCCTTAAAGTAGCGTAGTCAGGGGAAGAATGGAGGGACTCGGATTGGGTAGAGAGAAAGGAGGGGGAGGGAGGGGGCGTGAGGTGGGAAGGCTGGCGGAATGAGATGGACATCACTGTCCAAGGTACACGTATGATCTCATGAATTGTGTGACTAAATCATGTGCTGCCAGAGAAATGAAAGGTCATGCTCCATTTGTGTACAATGAATTGAAATGCATTCTGCTGTTGTGTATAACGAAATAGAACAAATAAAAAAATGAAATAAATTGTCAGTTTATGCTGTATAGAGAACATCATTTTGGTTCTGCCCAGTTGTGGGAGACCAATAATGTAGGGCAATGCACCTAAAACCACACTGAGATACCATCTCACTCCTGTGCAATGGCGTTCACCAACAAGAAGTTAAAGAGGAAAACAGAGTTACAGGAGCTGACAAGGACCTGGAGGGAAGGCGAGTCCCAGGAGCTGAAGGGAGAATGTGACCACGGGAAAGGGCGCTGGTCCTGGGCGGAATTCCCCTGCGGGTGTGGGAGGAAAGGCGCCGGAGTCCGGCAGGGGACTCTAGCGTGCTGTGGGAGCACCATTCACAAGGGCCAAGACCTGCCCTCGGGCCACGTGCCATGCGCAGTGGGTGGAAAGCACACGTGACTTATTCGAGGTGGTCTTTCAGCCATGGGGGAGGGAAATCCTGTCCTGGAGAAAAACTGTGTGGGACTGGAGGACACTTGGTTGCGGGAGATGAGCTGGAGCAGAAGGGAGCCCTGCAGAGGTGTGATAGCTAGTGCTGGCAAGGGTCTGGGGCAGCGTGTGCACTGGGGTGGTTAGATCCGGCAGCCAGCCGTGTGCATGTGCGGAAGATTTGAAATTTGGGCTGAGACGTTTCACTGATGGCTAGGAGTTCTGTGATAACCAGAGAGCAATCCCACCTAGCCAAACGTTTTCAAACTGAATGGACATGGCAATTAAGATCATAAGCTGGTGGAAGTGGGGGTTGGACGCAGGAAATATGAGCACCAAAAATCTACATGAAGTCGGAATTTCCAACACTGAAAGAGAAAGATGGAGAAAAGGGAAAAGTGTCTTCAAATTTTCAGAGCTATTGCTTCTAAATCATCATGTTCAGAATATTGTGCAATAAAAGATTATATTGTTAAGAGAGTTTAGGTTTGAAACCCCTTTTTAAGTCCCTTATCCAGGTAGCTGGGGAAAGCTCTGGCCCTCCATGCGGAGGACAGGAATCGGCCCAGATGAGTTCTACTGCTGCTACAGCCTCACCCACTGCCAGGGTGCAGGAGGCTGGGGGGCCAGGCCCCAGACTGCAGAGCAGAGAGGGTGGGGACTCTGTCTCCAAAACTGAGCTCCCCAGTGATTCCTGACCAAGTGTGAAGATGTGGCCTTGCACCTCTGGTCCAGAGATTCTGGGTAAATCACTGCTCAATATGAAGAAAGTCACATGAAGTAGTGTACATTTTCTCTACTGTGGTACACTTACTGTGTGCTTTGAACACTATTCACAGTGATGATGATGTGAACCACTCACACTGGTTTCTGAAATCAGCTGAAATTCTCTTCTGAGCACTTGGCTTCATTTCCAGTTCACAAGATCAAAAGCTGAGATGAAGGAGGTCAGGAGGCTGAGACCCCTGTCTGGGCCCTTCTTCCTCCTGCAGGAAGAAAGAGGAGTGGGTGAGGAGCTGGTAATGCAGCTCTGTGCCACCAGGGGGCCTGGAGGGTCAGCTAGAAACTGCTGTCCTCACCATGGCTTCTGGAAGCAGATATCCCAGGACCCTTCTATCTCACTGGCTCCTGTGTAGATGCTTTCTGAGGGGTCTCTTCTCACATGAGGATCCAGAAGAGGAAGCTTCCACACCATCCATTGCACCTGCCAGCAAACAGGTGGACCAGGGTGAGGATGGGAATCACCTGTGAGGTGCAGCAGACAGCTGAGGGCATCAGCCCCACACCTGGGCTCCCACACAGGTCCAAGAAGCACAGGGCCAGCAGCCTGTGCCTGCACTGGCAGGTGAGCTCAGCTTCTAGGGAGCATCAGGGAATCTCCCATTTCCAGCATCTGTCTTCATGTCAGGTCTCCTGGTCTTTTGAAAGTTCCTGCTTGGAATCTGATTATCTGTAGCCAGCAATTCCTACATGGAAGACCTTTGCAGAGGTGCTGTGGGATCTGACGGGAGCAGGGGATCCCTCTGCTGTCACAGCTGCCTCCTCTGTTCTGGTTTGTTGGTGCATCTTCATTGCCACACTCCCAGAACTGTGAAAGGCTGCAGTTTCGATGCCCATTCCAGTTTTAGAGGACTTCCTGAATGGAGTACATGCAGTGACTTCTCCTTTCTATTTAAATCCACACTCTGCCTATGAACCAAACCCCTCAGCTGCAATTATTCTGGGCATTATTGAATCAGAATGGACACCATTGAAACCAGAGTTTTGAGATGAGACTAGTTTCCCTGCTTTGTCAGTTTCCTTCATGGATTTAAATTCATGGATGATCATGGAAGGGAAGTTTAACACAGTAGGTGTTATTTAAGGGAAAAGATGGAAGTCCCTCCATGCAGGAGGGGGACAAAGCCAGAGAAAACCATTTGGTGTGCTAGCTTGGGACTTACGTGGGTTTCAGAAATGAGCGTTGGTTAAAGTCTGTGCTAATCAGGGGTTGAGGAAGTGCCAGGGCCATGATTGTGTCCTCCAGCCTGAAGTTAACCCTTCCTGTGGTTCCCATCTAGCTCACTGCCACCTTCCATTTTCCAGCCTCTCTGGGACACACTTGACTGGACTGTCCCCACAGGTGAGTCTCATGGGCTTTTACCTTGGTAAAAGGCCTTCATGGTGCCCACTAGGAGTTCTCCAGGTTAGTCGCCTGGTGTGGTCTCTGCCTTGAACAAGACTCCACTGGGGCCCATCACTGCTGACCATTGGCTATTCACTGTCATCTCTGCCTGCTGGGCCTGAGGAGGTAGAAAGAGGGTGAGGAGGCAGAGGAGCCTCCCTGGTCCCTTCAACAAAAACCCCAGTGACCTTCATATTCTGGCTGCCTCTGAGCAGTGCTCTCAGCAGGTGGAGGCAGCAGGAGGAGCAGATGGGGCAGCCCAGCCTCACATTTCTGCTTCCATGGGAGGTTTGTGTCATGGCCTGTATCACTGTGGGAGGGAAATTGTCATACTGTTGACAGAAATAAGTGGCCACCTCTTCAAGCTCCAGGCTGCTGATGCTGAGAGTGAAATCTGTCCCAGATCCACTGCCACTGAACCTCGAGGGGACCCCAGATTGTAAACTGGTTGCCTATCTGATGAGGAGCTTAGTAGCTTACCCTGGTTTCTGCTGATACCAAGCTAAATAATTACTAATGCCCTGACTGACCCTGCAGGTGATGGTGACTCTGTCTCCTGGAGATGCAGACAAGGAGGATGGAGACTGGGTCATCTGGATGTCACATCTGACACCTGACATGGGGAGAAAAAAGCAAATAGCCAGAAAATAATCCATTATTAGTGGACTTTGCTGAAGAGCCAGGCAGCAATGACCACACTGGGCCAAGCAAATATACAGTGTTTTTCTTCCTTACCTTGAAACCAGAGCAGCAGGAGTCCCAGGAGCTGAGCAGGGGTCCTCATGTCCATGCTGTGTCCTGACTGGAAATGAGTCCTGCACAGGGTGTGGGCAGCCTATGAAGAAGTCCTCAGGGCAGTGGGCTGTGCTGTGGGCACATGCAAATCAGCAGGGCTGGGCAGGCTGGGCACAGCTGCAGGGCTGGTTCCACTTAGTCACTCAGCCCAAACTCCAGAACCTGAATCCCAGGTCAGACAGGGCAGCTCAGAATTGCTGACAGAAATTGCTCTGTTCTCTTGGGCCTAAGGCAGGGGCAGTGTCTGTCTGCAGTCCTGCACGCTGTTTTGACAACCTCTAGGTTCCATCCATGCTTTCCTCCATCTCTGACAGAGGCTGTGAGCTATGGCACATCCCAGATGCTTCAGGACTGTTTAGGAGACACTTGCACTTGGCACCTGTGACCATTAATGAGTCCAGAGGAGCTGACTGTCCTTTGATTCCCTGATGGTCTAGGTGTGAAGCAGACAGGCAGTAAAACAAATGTTGGAGAACGAGTTATGAGAAGGGCAGGATCTGTCCTCTCTCACCTGTCATCTCCAGCTGCACAGACTCTTCCTCTTTATCCCTGCTCTGTCCCACTGTGTTATGGAGAACAGCCCAGGTCACGGATTCCCTGTCTTGCCATTTGAAGGTTCTAGCTCCCTGCCTGCTCTGCTTGTGATTGTGGTCATAGGAAAACAATACAGAAGCCAATGTTCAAGGCATTCCAATGAGAGAAATCTAGAGAAATCTCTCATGGTGCACGCAATTTGAAATATGAAATAAGACTGAATCATCCCTTGTTCAATTTAGGTCTTACCATGGACTCCAGAGTAGAGACAGGATCACTGCAGTACATTAGGTTTGATCCCTGGGCTTGCTGACCAGAGGTGCCAGGACACAGGACCACAGTATTGAAGGAGTTTTCACAGATGTGCAGAACCATCCCATTTCCCCTCAGCTGGGAGCTAGAGAAACAGGAGGCAGAGGAGCTGAATGGGGCTGCATGGCTCCCTCAGGATCCCACCTGAGGCAGAGCTGCCCAGGGATCTGACCCAGGCACTGATATGGATCTGGACCCCAAGGTGTGTTGGAAGGAGCCAGAATATTCATTCTAAGATTTAGCTGAGGAAAGCCTCTCACATAATATTCCACCCTCTCTTCTGACCCTAAATTTGTCCTTTAACCTTTTGTCCATTGCACTAATTGCAATTTTGTACAGTGATGTACAAGTAGGAAAACCCACCACCACCACTTTGGTGTCTGCTACAGTAGAATTTCCTCAGCCTTATCATATAGGTTTTCTGTAATGTGCACAAGATTCATATTCCCTAAGGCAGTGTTTTACAAAGTGGAGGATATTTATCAATTTTGGTCAAGAAATCCATTCAGAATAATGTTTCATATTTGGGCACATCATTATATTATACATTATGCATGGTGTATATCACACAAATTGTATATAATGCATAGTATTGGACATTGTTTTTCCGTATTTGTGCACATTCATGTTCAAATATTTTAATGGCAGAAAGTAGAACACAGGTCAAATTATTCTGTATCTAAATGTGGGGGACCAGAAAATGTTCACATTTCAGTGTTTTTCAAGTATTTCAAACTTTGCATAGACTTTATCACATGAGTATTCTCATCTGAAAATCCAAAATCCCCTGGAATTCATCCAAACTTTCATATTTTAAGCTTTGTGTATTTTGGATGTTAGGACTACAGATGTTCAGCTTGTCCTAGAATAAGGTGGAGTAGCACAGAGTCACCCAGAGCACACAGGACGAGACTGGAGCAGTGGGAGCCTTGCGCCATGGATTCCTGTGTTGGAGGCACCAACTGTGTGCGCTGTGAGCCACTCTATTTTCTCACATTTCTAAGACATGGTCACTGTTGCTGTGGCTTGTCTGCCATCTACTGGTCATTCTTAGGCTTAATATGGTCAGGGTTTTAGAGTCTGGGTCACAGTGAGGCTTCACTGTTAACCCTCACTGTTACTCATGAAGCAGAACCTATGGAATCCACCACTGGGACAGATTCTGTAGAAAACACAAATGTTCCCTTGTATCAATAACCTTTCTTCAACCTGAGGACAAATGAGTGACAGACAACCTTGGATTACAAAGGGATTTTCCTTAAGAGAGTTAAGGGCAGACTCTGAGACCCATGTGAGATGCCAAGGGTGTGTCTTTAGAGAGGCTCCTGAGGATGCAGTGGAAAGTCAGGCTGGGTGGAGCCAGGCCTCCTGGTCTCCCTGTCAGTGCAACCCAGTTCCCACCCTCTCAGACACATCCCAGGGACAGCTCTAGACCATGGAAGCTCTGCCACCTGGGAAGGCCTGAGTCCACACAGGCTTGTGACCAATGGCTGGGAGGTTTGTACTCTTAGCTACAACACCATGGATGATTAAATTAACCTTTACATCAACATTGGCCAACAGAACATCCTGTTGCATCCAACCTCCTGTGTGCATTGAATACTTAAGATACAGTAATGCATCTGAAATGTTCAAATTAATGTTTAATTCCAATTTAAGTTTATTATCTCATATGTGACTAGTGTTCACCAGAGACCAACATATTTCTAAGGGTCACTGGTTCTAAAATTTGTTCTAAATGTCATTGATCAACCATGTCAAAAAGACCCTCAGAGTACTGGTGTATAAGCATGTGGTCTGCCTGGTGCCACCATTAATAGTGACGAGAGTGGCATCCCTGTCCCCAGACTGCTGTGTTCAGGTGACATGGCTGTCAGATTCACTGCCACTAACACACCTAAACAAAGTCCCAGAGACCTACAGATGCAGTGACTGTGTCCAGGACTCTCTCTCAGTGCTGAGGTATAGCGGGCGGGACCAGGGGCACTGGGTTATGCCACATGCATCTAAGATGGCGACTGGCAGAGAGCCAAAGGGTGTGCTGAATGCGCCTTGAGAAAAACAGGAAGCGTTTACCATTGGCTGTATGATAATTAGTTCAGCCGCCTAGCGTGTGGACAGATATATCTTACATGTGAACTTGAGCTCGTGATCGCTTGACCTTTAGTAGGATTGGATGGACATATCTGGTTACAATTGCTTATGCATGAGACTGCTTATATATTGAGGGTGTTATCCAAATGAAGCGGAAGTTGCTTCATGAGCTTCTGAAGAGTACATGTTGTTTGTCCCGCTGGTTGGCGGCAAGCGGCACTGAGGGCCTCCCTGCTTGATCTCCTCCTGGAGAAGACAAATACACACACCCACCAGGGCTTACTGGCAACACTTTCTCCAAATAAACCCAAACATCTGAAAAACTAAAGCATTATTCCTGGATGAACTCTTGGTTATGGTGACTTCCTGGATGAAATCTTAGTAATGGTGACTTCCATATCCACCAGCATCTACCAGGCCCTGTAACTAAACCTAGGGAAATATTAAATCAGGTGATGAAGTTCTAATGACAATCACCCCCAGGGTCAGGCTCCACTGGACAGGATTTCCAGGAAAACCTGTGTGTGGCCCCTCTCTGCCTTCACTGCAGGGACTGGCCCCCTCTAGTGGCCACATGCATACAAACCAGGAAGAGGTTCCTGTCCACAGTGTCACTTACAGAATAAAGTGTGCTTTCTTGCTCATTGTGAAACATGCGTTGTTGTCCTTTACTTAGATAATTAGTCATGTGTGAATTTTAGGCACTCTTTTGAGCCTTGTTTTCACTAGAAAATGATACATAGTTTCCAGCTACATGTTAGCAGTCCAGGAATTGGGATTCAACCCCCATGTCTGCAACTCAGAAGGCAAAAATATTCTGCTGCTCAACACCCTAGGTAGCAATGAAGGAACTGGAGATTCATGGTGCTTGAGGATCAAGCTGTGCAGGTTCTCTGTCATTGAAGGACATCTTTGTTGACCTGTTGAGGTCACCCTCAGTGCCCCACTTAAGCCATACCAGCAAGAGTGTCCCTTAGGAATAGCCTGCTTATCCTGAAGATGGTCCCTCTTTGTGCAGTTTCACCACTTTTCTCCACAACCATTGTAGTCTCAGCGTAAACAATCTGTCCTTTCCTCCCTGGATTGTCATTACAGTGGTGTGCTTGGCTTTCAGGGCAACTGGACCTGTTTCTAGGTGGGGTGGATCCTGGCAACTGCTGACCTCTGGAGCATGTCCCAGCACCTGGTGTTTCCTCAGGAGACTCTGCAAAGGCAGATGATCCACTTCATATCAGAGGAACTAGAATCTCCAGAGGTTTGGGTCAACAGACAGTGACCAGTTTCCCTCCCTAGGACAACTGCAGCATCCTTGAGGAGGACAGAGGTGATGGACACAGAGAACTGGCCTCAATTCCTCAGTTCTGGCTGGATCTCAACTTCCATTAAAATACCCCACAGGACCAGGCAGCGCCTACAGGGATGGTGGAGGGAGGGGAGTGATACCCTGGTCTTTCTAATCCAAGTGTGTCCTGTGTTTTATGAGTGGTCAAGGTGACAATGACAGGAAGATTTGAATGCTTTCCTCAAAACTGCACTGAATTCAGTGTCTGAGGCCCAGGGAAGGTGATTGTGTGCAGTCCACAGTACAGTGTGTGGGTCGTAATAAGCCTCCACTAGTTCTTGAGAGATCCCCCTTGTGGTAGATGAGGGCCCTGTGTGGTAGATGAGGGCCCTGCAGTGGTCATTCTTATTGGTGACTAGAATCTCAGAAGCACCAGGAGGCATGTGAACCCTGGGTAACTGGGAGCCATGCTGTGGACACCTGCAGGGACCTCAGTGGAAAGCCTTGGAGGGTGACTGACAGGGGTCTGTGTTTGGTCATGTTGATGACTGAGAGCCCCGTTTTGAGCAGAGAACAGCTGATTGGTATTTACTTGGAGATTCAGTAATGTCAACCATGGTCATTTTGAAGTTCCAGTCACAGCTTTCTATGGATAAAGAAACTGTGGTATATATACACAATGGAGTATTATTCAGCCATAAAGAAGAACAATGTTATGACATTTTTAGATAAATGGATGGAATTGGAGAATATCATGCAAAGTGAAAAAAGCAAATCTCAAAAACTCCAAAACAATTTTGTTTCCTGACTTTCAGTGGTGTTTATTCCAGGGTGTGACAACCTGTCAAAGAGAGCCTTCAGTGTTACTGAAGTGCCCCCTGCTCTTTGCAAAGGCACCATGAAAGCTGATCAGGAGTTCCTCCTTGTGATCTGTGGTCTTCCATTAAGTCCTTGACTGAGGCTGTGGAGGGACATAGTCCAGAACAAGCATGTGACAGAGGTCCCAAGAGTCACAATCCCAGATCCAGAACTAATTCAGAAAGAGAAAAAGTTCTTGTATTAGCCATGAAGCTCTGCCTCACCTCAGGTCCAGAGCAGTGGAGTCAGCCAACTATGGACTGAAGTGCTGAAACCATGAGCTTGTTCTTGTCCTGTGAAACTGTTCCTGTCAGGTCTTTGTGTCACAGTGGTGAAAGACTAAGTAACAATCTGGGCTGAGCTGTCCATTCCCATCATGATTTTCTTGCTGAAGCACATGTGCCATTAGCACTTCCCACTCCTGGTTTCCCACAGAGTTGCTCACTAATGGGCCATGAAGAGAAGGTCCTTTCCCCGCCCGCAGCACCTGTGCTGAGACCTGTGAACACAGGTGAAATCAGAGAAGTTGCTTGGAGGCTCCAGCTCTGAGGGCATCTCCACCTCCTCCACTGGAATCCCAGAGAGACTGAGGACCACATGGCCAGACGGTTTACACTTTCTGTGCTTGTCAAACACTGATGGCTGGGGAGGACCAGGGCATCTCCTGAACCAGTACCTATGTCTTTTGTGGCCAGAGGCCCAGGGATTAGAAAGACTCACCACAAACAAAGGATGACTGTCTAAGGTGAGGAACGTGATTTCAGGATCACACAGTGTATGTATCTATCAAAATTGCAAGCCACAAATGCATACAAATATGAGTTCCATCAAAAAAAAATACAGAAGACTGTCATTTAGACTCATTCTCTTCATTTTAAAAAACTCATGCATGGATACACACAGCAACTTCATCTGTGCTGTTTGATTCTAAACCAATGGCATGACTTCTCTCCCCAGGTTTGGTGATCTGTATCCTTTATTAAACAAAGAGATGCATGTCCATATCTGTCTGCTGTTGCTGAGCAGAAGAAAGAGATTCAGGGTGTAGAGGAGATCCTTGGTTTACTCCCCCAAAGGCCCCAGTGCACTCAGAGCCTGGCTGCCTCTGAGTAGTGCTCTCAGCAGGTGGAGGCAGCAGGAGGAGCAGCTGGGGCAGCCCAGCCTCACACTTCTGCTTCCCTGGGAGGTTTGTGTCATGGCCTGTATCACTGTGGGAGGAAGATTGTAATCTTGTAGACAGTAATAATTGGCCACATCTTCAGGCTCCAGGCTGCTGATGGTGAGAGTGAAACCTACCCCAAGTCCACTGTCACTGAATCTCAAGGGGACCCCAGATTGCAGATTGGTTGAATAATAGATGAGGAGCTTAGGAGCTTGCCCTGGTTTCTGCTGATACCCCTGTAAATTATTGCTAATTCCCTGACTTGCCCAGCAAGTGATGGTGACCATGTCTCCTGGAGATTTAGACAGGGAAGATGGAGACTGAGTCATCTGCATGTCACATCTGGAACCTCATATTGGAAACAACAAAATAAACATAGATCCACACAATCAGACATGCTGTCGGAAGACTTCTGGACAGAGGCAGTCAGTACTGACCACACTACATTGAGTACATCCTCAGTGTTGTCCCTGCTTACCTCAGAGGCAGAGCAGCAGGAGCCTCAGGAACTGAGCAGGGGCCCTCATGTCCATGCTGTGTCCTGACTGGGATTGAGTCCTGCACAGGGTTGAGCAGCCTATTAAGAGGTCCTCAGGGCAGTGGGCTGTACTCTGGTCACATGCAAATCAGCAGGTGTGGGCAGGGCTGGGCACAGCTGAATTTCTTGCTCATCTGTCACTCAGCACAGGCTCCATGTTCCCAGGTGTTCCAGGTCAGATTAGGGCATACATTTACCTGCAGAAAACATGATTCCCCCTGGGGGTCACAGAGCAGATTCTTTCCATTGTCCTGTAAGTGGTGACCTATTGCTGTCCCTATAATTCTGAAAATTGTTTTTAATATTTCTTTACTCTTTCTTTTTCTTTCTTCCTTCCTTTCTTCCTTTCTTTGTCCTTTCTTTTTCTCTTCCTTTCTTTTCTTTCTTCTTTCTTTCTTTCTTTCTTTCTTTCTTTCTTTCTTTCTTTCCTTTTCCTTCTTTTCTTTCATTTCCTTTCTTTTTTTTTTTTTTTTTCCAATAACATGGATTGAACACAGAGCTGCTTAAAAAATGAGCAACATCCCCGGCACTTTTTGTATATATGATAAATGGTTTTAGAAGCAATTCATTTCTTCATCACTCTAGGAAAGTTTTGAGAAATAAAGTCTGAAGGACAGAGCATGTGGGGATTTGCAACAGCTCAGTGAAAACAAAGAAGACTCAGGTTCACTCTGTTTTCTACAGTCTTCCCCACATTGGATTTTCAAACATGGGCTTAATGCCTCCTGGGCCAAGGAAGGCTGTGTGGCTTTCAGGTCTGTTCTCCATGTCTGCTCCATGGAGATGTGCATGACCAAGTGCTTCATCTAAATTCTGTTCATTAGGATCAACATTCTCCTAGAAACCACACCTGCCCCACACTGCTCTTATAGACCCTAAGAGGATCCAATGTGCACCCAATCCCTGTTCTTGCCCTGGACTGGGAAGCCCTATCCTCACCGTGCATAGAAGCACTGAGCTGGTGCTCAGTAAACTGGAGAAGGGCGCTGGCAGCCATGTAGGTGTGGAGAACTTCGCTTTGTGAACATCACTCTGCTTCCAAGTGGAATTGAACAGGAAAGTGAGGTTCCAAGGCAGTCTTTGTCTGAAGGATTGGAGCAAGCCAGGTCCTGAGGATAAAAACAGAGTCGAGTTCTGATTTCCAGGTGACAACTTGGTTTACATTGTGGAAATGAGGTCTGTGTGTTACAATCCAGCACAGCCCTTCAGACACTGGACTAAGTCAGAGTGGGTGGGCCAGGGGCTCCACCAGGACTGAGCTCAGGCTGGAACTGCCCAAGAGCTGCAGGCTCCAGTCTGGACTGTGAGGAAGCAGCTGGTCTCTGGAGAAATGGTGCTGAGGACCTGGGGAAGCAGAGACCCTGCCCTCAGTCTGCCATGCAGGGGATCCTGGGAAGGAAGGTGCTCATCACCATGGCTGCTGAGCCAAGCAGAGAGCCCACAGCCAGGGTGAGGAGTAGACAGGAGTCAGCACTGAGCCTGGCTCACTGGGGGACTGTGCTCAGTGCTGAGCTCACTTGTCTAGGGCAGAGATCCTAGTGTGACAAAGAGGACCATCAGGAAACACCAACCAGAGCCTAGTCTCACTCACAGTTCAAACATGCTTGCAAATAACAGGAGCACTCTAACCCATGCATATATTATATAAAATAAAATTGTGTTGATATATCTGTATAACTATGCATGAGCATTTCAAATATTTGTATACATGTACATATTTCTGTGCTCATTTTTATATTTTATGGATGATGTTTAGGGATTTTTTTGATTTGATTCTTGTTTGTATCAGTTCAGGTGATCCAATCAAGACCTCATGCTTCCTAGGCAATCTAGGATCTACACTGTAAGCTTTTTAAAATTTTATTTTGAGACAGTTATAAGTTGCTCAAACTAGACTCAGACCTGTGATCCTCCTCCCTCGGCCTCTAAAGCAGCTGGGATTACAGTCCTGTGCTACCAGGTCTGCCTGCCCTTAAGTCTGCTACGGTGAGCTTGGACATTTACCTCCAACATCTGTTCCACAACACATGGCATCCCCTCCACCCCAGAAACTGAGCATTGTGAACCTCATAGAGTGCCCTTATTCCTGCTGCCTTGAACACTGATCTTCCCATTGCTTAGAGCACTGTGTGACCTGAGTGCCCATAGTTAGGCATAGAAGCAGGTATCACAGAGCTGTGCACTGGTTTATGTCCCAAGGGGACAAAAATTGTGTGTCCAGAGCTGGGCATAGCCATCTCCTCCCTGGTGTCTTCCCCCAGGAAGGGCAGAGGGGCTGGTTCAGTGACTGAATCGCCACAGGATAAACCCATGTACTGCTGGTGGTGGCCACTCCTCTGAGTGGACAGACATGGGTTCCTCTGACAGCTTCACAGCTCCCAGTGCTGCAGGGACTCTGCTCACAATGGACCACGTTGGACATACATACAATTCTGAATATCTGCTGCTTTCCTTTCTGGTCTCAAGAGACCACCATGCACCATCTCTGAGTCCTGCAGGAGAATCCAAGAAGTGGAGTCAGAGTGCAGTCCAGGGGCCAGGAAGTGCAAGCGATCAGGGTTGTGACCCATAGGAGGACAGCCATGTGTGGACTAAGGAGTGACAGGTGTGGATTCAGAACTGGAAGCTACAGGATAGGGAAAACCCAAGCAGGAAAGCAGAGCAGAAAGCCTGGAGGAGCCCAGGACCCACAGAGTAGGGATAGGAAGGGGAGAGAGGGTGTGATTTCACAGCTGCCCACACATGTGCCCCTGAGAAATCCACAGATTGTCAGCAACCTCTTGCGGGAGGTTTGTTCCCTAGTGGAGAAAGGAAGAGTTTCATGTGCCTTGAAGGAAGTGTGCCTGCTGGTGTCCAGAATGACCTGTGTCCCTGCCCACAATCCTTCCATGTCGGCAGGGTGTGCAGAGGGCAGCAGAAGGCAGCAAGAGCTCAACAGCTATGAAGATTATGGACCAGTTCATGGACTCAGGACATGCCTTCCAGGACATGCAGCCTTGAATGGGGTTTCTCTTTTGGTCAGTGTGCAGAGACACCCTAGGATTTCACTGTTAGTGACCTTTTGAGAGTGAAAGTTCTTTTGTGCACATTTCAAAAACATTCTGTTGTTTTCTTGATTTAGATTCTACAACCACAGACAATTATCTCCCCTGTCCAGTGCTGGGGTTCAGTCAGATAGTGGTGCACTGTTTCCGGGGAGATGGTGCAGCCATGAGTGGGGATTATACCACCAGGTCTGGAACACGAGGGTCTCACCACATCTGGCTGCTCCACACGCTCTGTATCACCTGAGTAACATGGAGTCCTCCTTCCCGGGGTCCAAGCCATTCTGCTCATCCTCTCTTCACTGCACATTATTGACCACTTCAGTCATTATCTGTGAAGCATCAGACAATAATCATTCTGAGATGTGGAGACTTAATGGTGAGTTCAGGAGCATGCAGGGAGGAGAGAGTTGGAGAGTTATCCAGGTGGGAGCTACAGGCAAAGTCAACAAGATAAATCATGTTTCTGATTGTGTGTAGAAATAAGGGGATCTAACACCAGGGCCACAGAATCTTGATTACTATGGATTCCCTTGGCTGATCTCCACACCTGATCCATGAGGAACACTACTCCTTGGTACTGCCTTTTAATCCCAAAGTGTTTCTCCTTTTATGTAATCTTGCTCCACATGGCTAAAGCCAGCAAGGAGTGAGTATAAGAAAGATGACTTTTCCCCTAAAATATTCTCTAAAATTTTTCCTTGGCTTTATGGTCAAGATGCACATCTCCAGCTGCTATGGAGCCTTTCCACTAGTGACAGCAGGAGCCAGCCTGAGGATCTGCTGCCTTCCTGAGGATCACATGTCTCTCTTATTTCAGAGAAACCACAGTATGAAGTATTCTGGTTGAAAAGCTGATGGTCATTTTGCATCTCTCTGGCATCCTCAGCATGGTTGGTGTGTATCTGGAGGAAGAGGAGAAGGCCACGCAGGAGATCTTCTGCTCTCACTAGATTCAGACTGGATCTCACCTTCGAGGGTCAACAAGAATTCTCCCATTTCTAGCACTAGCTTCATAAATCATCACATGTCCAGAGCTACCAAAAATTTTAGTTTAGTGTCTCAACTCACTATACCAAAACACATATCGTAATACAAAGCTGCACCCCCATCCTTTCCGTTGCATCACAACCTAGCTTGTCATTCTGAAAGCTGCTCTCCCCCACTTTCCACTGCATCCATTTCCCTGCCTCCCAACTACTTGTCTGTCTGTGAAAATCCTAGTTAGCTATTGGTTCATCAGTCAGCTTGCAAGTATCCTTCTCCGTTATTGGTTCCCTGTTAGCCCGGCAGAATTCAACTGCTTAAGGATAGCTTCCTCGCCATCTTTTGCTTTTCTGTCTCCTACTCACTTGCTTTGTCTCTCCTCCTAGCTTTTCCAATCTCTCTAACATGTGCCCTTTCTCTTTTCCTCTCTTGTCCTCTCATTTTCTCTCTTACCCTGCAGGGAGACACTCTGTTTGCTTAATAAACTCCCTTATGTGATTTCCCGTGTCCAGCGTTGTATTTCCTGGGTTTACTTACACATATAGCTTGGGATGTGATTAGCAGATTACTTAGAATTCAGGGTTGAACCAGGAAATTGATAAATTCCTGGATCTGTTTATTTTATTTCCCACATCTTTGACCACCATACACACAGATATTGAAAGATTACAGTTTCCTCTCTTTTCCAATATTATAAAGTTCCTACCCAGAACACCTGACCTGGTTTGCACATCACTCTCTGAACAGCCATAGTCCTCAGGTGTGGTGACTTACTCAGTCAGAAGAGGCACTGCCATCTCTGTCCTGCTGGGGCTGAGCAGGAATAAGAGTGGATATAGAGGACCCTCCCTCTCTCCTTCTAGCAAAATCTTCCAGTGACCTCAGAGCCTGGCTGCCTCTGAGCAGTACTCTCAGCAGTGGAGGCAGCAGCATGAGCAGCTGGGGAGGCCCAGCCTCACACTTCTGCTTCCCTGGGAGGTCTGTGTCATGGCCTGTATCACTGTGGGAGGATACTTGTAATAGTGTTGACAGTAATAAGTGGCCACATCTTCAGGCTGCAGGCTGCTGATGGTGAGAGTGTAATCTGTCCCAGATGCACTGCCACTGAACCTCGAGGGGACCCCAAAGTGCACATTGGTTGCAAAAGGATGAGGAACTTAGGAGCTTTCCCTGGCTTCTGCTGATACCAGGCTAACAAATTGCCAACACTCTGACTGGCTTGACAAGTGATGGTGACTCTGTCTCCTTGTGATTTAGACAGGGAGGATTGAGACTGTGTCATCATGATGTCACATCTGGCACCTGATAATAGAAATATAAAAGCAAATATCCACATAAATAGGCATGTAACAAGAGGATGTCTGTGAACATCCAGGCAGCACTGACCACAGTGCATAGAGGAAGTTCCCAGTCTTGCCCCTCCTTACCTGGGAGGCAGATTGACAGGAGCCCCAGGAGCTGAGCAGGGGCCCTCACGTACATGCTGTGTCCTGACTGGAACTGACTCCTGCACAGGGTGTGAGCAGCCTATTAAGAATATGGCTGTGGGCTGTGCTCTGGGCACATGCAAATCAGCAGGAATGGGCAGGGTGGGACAGCTTCAGGACTAACTCCTGTCAATAACCAAGTGTACCCACGTGTCCCAAATGAGACCAGGACAGCACAGATTTGCTGGCTGAGAATGCATTTCTTCCTGGGAGACACAGGACGGGGTCAGTCTGCTGGCCATTTTTCCATTCTCTTGTTCACAGTCCATCACATCACCTCTTGATCTCTCCCTCTCTGACTGGGCCTGTCAGAAAGAAAAAAAATGTATATTTTTTTAGACTCCATGAATTTGGCAGCTCTTGCATAAATTAGACAGAATAAGGATTCATGATTGCTGAGATTCCCTGATTATCCTGATGTGGCAACACTCAGTTCCCCTCACTGCTCTGCACCAGTGCAATGTGGTGTACAGGAATCACCAACGCAGCCATGGTGATATGGAAGAAAGTGCCCCAACACCAGGCATCTGCTAGTCCCTTCATGTCAACTCCAGCTCAACCTCGAGGCCTCCTCCATTTTGACTTCTCTGTCCATCTCTTCCGTCAGGGCAGCCTTGGTCAGGGACGTCCTCCCTCCCCGTCTGCACTGTGGGAAACCCATTCTAACTCTGCCTGTGGTCATGCATTCCCATGGTGGATGATCCCTGAGTTCTGCACATTATTCCCTTTTGGTTTCAAAGCTGTGCACTCAAGTTCCTTCTTCCAGCATCAAAGGCCTTTCTTGAAAACACTGCCCCTGTGCCCTTGAGCCTAGTGGGTTGCCTGAATGTGCACACTGACCTTTACCTCCTCTCCTCTAGTTCCAAGACTACCCAGGATTCAGTGTCTGGATTTAGACTCTGGAACCCACATAGGGTGAGGAGCCATCCAAGCAGAAGTTGAAGCACATTCTGCACATGGTACCCATGTGGGGTGGTGGAAGGCCAGCATAGGGTGTAGAACCTGTCATGTGTAAGCTGGTTGTCCACACATGGAAGAGGGGCAGGAACTATTGTCCCACTGTAGTTGCTGAGAGGGAGTGAGATTAGGAAGATGTTCACATGTACAGGATGAACTAGTGCAGGCGCAGGGACCCAAGAAGGGTGAGGATATCACCACAGCATAGCATGCAAAGTTGGCCAAATTGTAGCCAGTGTTTTGAACCTGAGGAATATCTGTGCTTATTTATTGTGGGATTTTACTCCTATGAGAGTGTAGGATCATGGAGACACACTTCATCCAGGAGGGACGACGTATAAAAAAATTCTTGGGGCATATCTGGACTCTGTATTCTCACTATTGGAGAAATGAGTTATAATTTATAGAAATGGATACATTTTCTATAAATTTATTTTGCCACACTGCAAATTGTTTGCAAAATAGATCAGGAGGTTAGGAGCTTGCTGTATTCAATTAGTACCAGTGTAAATTATACCCAAAATCCTGACTTGCACAGCAAAGGTGATTGACTCTGTCTCATCAAAGCACAGAGAACGAGGATGGAGACTGGGGCATGTGGGCACCACATCAAGCACATGACACTGGAAACACAAAACAAATGTCCACAGTATGTGTCATGTTACAAGAGGACTTCCCTGAAGGGCCACGCATTAATGACCACATTGTTCTGAGTAAATATCAAGTGCTGTCCCTCCTTACCTGGGAGGCAGAGCAGCAGGAGCCCCAGGAGCTGAGCAGAGGTCCTCATGTCCACGCTGTGTCCTCATGGGACTGACTCCTGCACAGGGTGTGAGCAACCCATTAAGAAGTCCTCATGGCAGTGGGCTCTGCTCTGGGCACATGCAAATCATCAGGGCAGGGCAGGACTGGGCACAGATGCAGAGTGGCTCCTCTCAATGTCTCAACACAGGCCTAGTATCCCCAGGTGCCCCAGGTAAGGAAAAGGCAGAACAGAGCTGCCAGAGGAGAACACTTTTCTCCCTGGGGACCACAGAGGGGAATTGGTCATTTTTCTGTAAATGGATGTCACTGTTTCTGGACAAATGGCTCATGATGTGCTTTTTCTTGTGAGGTTGTAAACCTAGGGTGGTGTATTAGTCAGTGTTTCTGCAGCTGTGATCAAAAGACCTGACGAGAATGATATTATGGGGCAAATGTACTTGGCATTCATGGTTTCAGAGGTCTTAGCCCATACAGAGAGGACTCCCTTGCTTGGGTCCCAGTGTGGCACAACATAATTGTGGAAGGGTGAGGTGAAGGAAAGCAGATCAGGATATGGCCATGAGGAAGAGCCCCTTACCCCTGACACAATACAAGCCCCAAAGGCATAGCCCTAGGGACGTACCTTCTCCAGACCATCCGCACTTGCCCACAGTTACCAGTCAGTGAATTCTTATCAGGGGATTATGGGCAGATTAGGTGAAGGCTCTCTTAAAACAATCATTTCCCCTTGAACCCTCTTGCATTCTCTCACACATGAGCTTTTGGTCGATACCTCATATGTGAACCATAACAAAAGCCTGTCTGGGACATATTTATCTAGGTAATGCAATAAATTATCAATAACTCCCTGCATTCTGGGCCTGTGGATGTACTGAGGTCACAGAATTTTCTTTGATCTGATTCCTTGAAGCCCTGGATGATTAAAAATCACCCCTACAGTTTAGTGATGCAGCCAAGTATAGAAGGAATGGGGAGATAGATGTTAGATACATAAGAAGAAAAAGAGGTAGACAGACAGACAATTTAGTTAAAGTAAAAAAAAGAAATCAGTGTGAAGCTTGAACATTTGGGAAACAGTGTCGCAGCTGGCATGGACGCAGGCACAGGTACCTGCTCTGGCTGGCCTGGTATCTTCCCATACATCACTGCAGACTTCCGTATCTGATCCTCTTTCCCACCACCTCCTTGAGGTCAGCTGACATCATGTACACTTTTTGTCCAACTCAGAATAGTCTCAGTTCCCTTTCTAGCTCTATGTCCATTGTGTTCCCATCCTGAAAGTTTTCCAAGATCTTGGAAGACCTCCTAGGCCCCTGGACACAAACTGCCTGCTTCCCAAGCTCAGCTCTTCTCTAGAACTGGAGCTCAGTTCTGCTCCTCTCCTCCTGGCCCCAGACAGGCAGCAATCTGCACCTGCTCCCTGAGGCCCAGCCTCTTGGCCAGCTGCCTCTCTCTGTGCTGTCCCCATCCCAAGTCAGGTTCTTGAGGCCTCATCTCTTGCCTGGGTGGAGCAGCACTTTATATTCTCCCACACCTTTGGGCTTTAGATTCCTAAAACACATGTCACACACTCAAAGTTTCAATATGTAGAACCTCAGGAGAGATGTAGCCCCTGACATGTGTGAACTTTCCTTGACCAATGATTGCAACTCACTTCTCCTCTGATGATGAGAAACACATCTGTCACTGTAGCATCCCACTTCCATCATTGGAAAAGTAAATATTAAAGGGGACCAGAAACCAGTTCAGACTTCATGAAGTTTTCACGAAAGTGTGTGCAGAAAGATGACTTAACAACCTGTGTTTCTGACTCAGGCAGTGTTTGTGGGTCTGTCCCCAGAGCTCTTTCTGCAAGACAGGGTCTGCAAAGGCTGAAGCACATTTGCCTGTCCCCTGATCACCCTCTACATGTGCACATGTTCTGTGTGAGTGTCAGTGAGTGTTCACTCACATTGAGCGACTTGGGTATGAAGAAGGGTTTATGTTTGTGTGGCCAGAAAATATAAATATATTACCATCCACGTATAACATATTCTTATGTCATTTATTCTTAAACATTTAGGTGCACTCTTATATGTTTGAACATGGTTTTTAATGTGAAATGATTAATTTTTGATAAGTCTGCATGATATATATTAATTCTTATTCATATTGCTAAATTTAGTATTGATATAATATGGATTATCCTAGAATTTACTGTTCCTCTTATGTATTTCCATAAATGAGCTTAAATTTATCCTAATGATTCACATGTATTCCAGAATATTTTTTCTTTCCAGACTCATTAAAATGGATTTTTAAGCATAAACAGTTACAGAATCAGTTTCATAAACCATATCTTTCTGTATGTGTAGAGATTCATTTTTGTAGTAGTCAGTTTTTTGACAAAAATGGTGTGTAACAAAGGATTTTGATTTGCTTGCCAAGTGATTACATAAATGTTTAAAGGAGTTTCTCATTTTACTATTTACCACATGATATTGAAACTTTCTTGCTATGACCACAGAATTGGCCATACTATTTGAAAACACTTCCAAGAGCATTTCAGGGTGAACACCCAGCTGGTAAAATTCTGAGGGATGGGAAATAGTGATCATAGCAGGACATCAGCTGTCAATTCCCATCATCAGCATCACTCTGGACTTTGCCATTAACTCTTTTCCTGCTCCAGTTTCTTGTAGATTTACTCAATAAGGGGCCTCCCTGAGATTCAGAAGTCAGAAGGAGCAGATCCTGCACTATCCACCAGCACCTGTGCGGAGACCTGTGCACACAGGTGAGGACAGAGAAGCCCTGGGAGGCTCCAGCTCTGAGGGCATCTCCACCTCCACCACTGGGATCCCAGAGAGGCTGAGGGCCTCATGACCAGAGGGTTTACACCTTCTGTGGTCGTCACACACTGATGGGTGCAGGGGGAGCAGAGCCTCTCCAGGTCTAGTATCTGCACTTTTATTGACAAATCCTCGGGGTTTTAAAAGATACACCAGAAAGAAATGATAAATGTGAAAGGTGATGTATTTTGCTAGTCACATGATTTCACAATCACACAATGTACCTAGTTATTGAAACCTCACATTGCAACACACAAGTGTAAACAATTACTAGGTTGATCAAAAAATATTCAGAAGACTGTCGGTTTGACTCACATTCTTTTCATTTAAAAAATTCCTTCTTGTAATACCTACAGTGATTTCCTCTGTGCTGTCTGAACTAAACCCATTGCCAAACCCCTCTGCTCAGTGTACTGCTCTGTGACCTTTTTTAAACAATGAGATGCATTTTCATGTCTTTCTGCTCTGCCTGAAAAGAGGGTAGAGGGTGAGGCCACAGAGGAGCCCTCTGGTTCCTTCAAGCAAAACCCTCCGTGCCCTCAGAGCCTGGTGCCTCTGAGAAGTGCTCTCAGCACGTGGAGGCAGCAGGAGGAGCAGCTGGGGCAGCCCAGCCTCACACTTCTGCTTCCCTGGGAGGTTTTTGTCAAGGCCTGTATCACTGTGGGAGGGGAACTGTCATACTGTTGACAGAAATAAGTGGCCACATCTTCAGGCTCCAGGCTGCTGATGGTGAGTGTGAAATCTGTCCCAGATCCACTGCCACTGAACCTTGAGGGGAACCCAAGTTGCAAACTGGTTGCACGATAGATGAGGAGCTTAGGAGCTTTTCCTGGTTTCTGCTGATACCAGTGTAAATAATCACTAATGGGTTCACTTGCTTGGCAAGTGATGGTGACTCTTTCTCCTTGAGATTTAGACAGGGAGGATGGAACCTGGGTCATCTGGATGTCACATCTCAAACCTGAAATTGGAAACAAAAGGAAAACAAGCATCTACAGTACAAATCATTTTATACTAATACCCCAATGAAGAGTCAGACATGGTCTCAATGTGCTGAGTAAATCCCCATCATTTTTTCTCCTTACCTGAAAGACAGAGTACCAGAAGCCCCAGGAGCTGAATGGGGACGCTCATGTCCATGCTGTGTCTTGCCTTAAACTGTGTCCTGCTCAGGGTGTTAGCAGCCTATTAAGAAGTCCTCAGGGCCTTGGGCTGTGCTCTGGGCACATGCAAATCAGCAGGGTGGTCTGACTGGACACAGCTGCATGGCTACTTCCCTTAGTCACTCAGCACTGGCCAAGTGTCCCCCTGTCCCACCCAGGTCACAGGATGAGAATGTTTTTTTTTCATAAACGTGTTTTGTCCTTGGAAGACAGAGGACAGAATCAGTTTGCTCTCCTGCAGAGAGACTCTGTCTTTTCATGTGGTTCATTACATGCTTTTCTTGCAAGCTCTCCACTCAAGGCGGTCTGTCATCTTAAATATGTACATTTCCTGTGGACATTGTGGACATGACTGAGGTCAGTAAAGCTATCTGTTCTGTTTACCTGGAACTTTGGTGTGTTAAGCATTAGCACTTTTCTCAGGACGCGTTCAGAGATGCCAAGTACTGAGGTAGGGTTTGGGAAAAATGCTGCTAGAGACAAGACGGGGGACAGTCAAGTTCCTGCCTATGATGAGCCCGTGACCACGACAGCTGCCACCACTGAGGAGGCATCACCACCACAGCTCCTTCCAGAGGTTGGACCAATGGGGGAAAGTGGACAGCACTCTACTTAGGTTTTAAAAAAACTGATGGGGGGATTGGAGTATAGTCTAAGCAGATCTTAAGGTGACCAATGGGAGCCAAGGGTAAGGTCTTCATAGGGAAGTGAAGGCCCCACAACTGGGCATGTGAAACAACACTCTACAGACATGGGGTCTTGGGCCTCTCTCTTGCTCGACCCTCCTTGTTCTACCTTGTGGAGTGCTACCTTCACCCTCAGCAGTCTGTCCTTTGTTTGATCCTTGTCTGTGGACACCCTGACAACAACACTCCAACCCAGAGATGCAGAGTGGTGTAAAATAAATGAGAGGTAGGTGGATAGTCATAGGATGAATAGATACACAGATTGATATGTGAAACTAAAAAAGTCAAATATGGGAATATCACCTGTGAAATGAGGTGTCTTGTTCTGCAAGGAAAGGTCCATATGCTTGGAGAGCATCTGCCCAGCTCACCTGATAGGCGGCTGTGGGGTTCGTTTATAAATGCTGTTTCTCCTCCTTCTAGGCCAGTATCAGAGACTGTTTCTCTCCACCACAGAAGCCTCTCAGCTACCTTTCCAGCTCTGCGACCTTTAGACATTTCAATGCTTTGGCTTTCAAGTTCCTTGAAGAGCAGTTTCTATCTCTTATCCTTCCTGGACCTGAATCTTCCCACCCAGAGTCTGAGGAGGTCTCTGGACCAAGGGCTCCACTCTGAACCAGAATCTACTCTCTCCCAGAAATCTCCATGTGTTTACATCACCCATATCTTCTAGCTCCTTACATCATAGTCAGTCAGAAGGGACCTCAGTGCTTCTGCACCACCGAAGGAATCTTCCTTCCGAGAAAGATGGGGACAACTAGAGCCATGATTCCTAACTTCACTCCAATCTGGAAGGATCTTGTCAAGAGTTAGTCCCATTCATCCTACTCTCTTGACATATTTGCCTGGTAGCTCTTCTCCATCGGTTTAATTCCTGCAAATTAACTGCTAGAATTTGCCCTCTTATGCACCATGAAAGCTGTTTGAAGAAGACCCTAAAGTGATTTAAAGAACACTATTGACCTCACCATACATGTCACTGCACATTTCTGGCTATGATTTTTTATTTATTTATTTTTTGTGGGTGTGTGTTACTGGGGATTGAATCCAGGGCCTTGTGCATGTGAGGCAAGCACTCTGCCAAGACAGCCAATCTCCAACCCTCTAGCTACATCGTAACTGTAGGGAAGTGAAGACCCCACAGACATAATATGCTAGAACTGTCCAGAAATACTGAAGATCAATTTTCCATGAAGGCAGTTGAAAACCAACACCAAATTGCCTGGGAAATTGCTTTAGGTTTCAGAGAATAGAGGGAGGAAGGGCGTCTGAGGATGGAGACCACGCCAGCCCTCCTGCAGGTAACAAGCCCAGTGCATCCTCAGTGACCTGCTGGGTCACAAAGGGACCCTGAGAAAACGACAGTGTCTGGGTCAAGGCCTCTCCTCCCCATGAGGGGAACTACAAGTCACTCAGCAGTAGCACATCAAGAGAGCCACACTGACAACTCAACCACAGGGCCTCTTGGGCTGGGCCCTAGAGGTCAGGTCCCAAGGGGCCCTCCTCTCATTCCACAGAGAGATTGGGCTAGAGCAGAGCCAGGTTCCTTCCTCAACATCATTCTTTGGACGCAGAAATGCCCAGACCCAAGCTCTGAGCCTGACTCTGGCACTGCCTTGGCCTCTTCTGGTCTCTTTGCTCTTGCGTGTGGGTGAACAGCATTTCGTCAAGTCCCACATGGATGTGAACAAAGGGCTGTTGTTGGAGACAGTGTGGGGTGTGGACTGTGAGCTGGCCTGCAGGGTCCTGTGGGCAGGATCTGTGTGGTGTGGACAGTTCAAGAGATGAAGGAACAGTAGAGGGACCGCATGGGCATCTTTTTATATGTTTATTGGCCATTTGATTTCCTCTCTTGAGAAGTGTCTATTCAGATCACTTGCCCACTTTCTAATTGGGCAACCTATATTTTTGTTGTCGTTGTTGAGTTTGTTGAGTTGTCTCCATATTCTGGATTCACTCTGTCAGATGAACAGCTGGCAGTGTCCTCCCACTCTGCAGGGGGGCTCTTCACGCTGTTGATTACTCTCAGCTCTGGAGAAGCTGTTTGGTTTGATGCTATTCCATTTATCATTTTTTGTCTATGTTTCCTGTGATTTTGGATCCCTTCCAGAAAAATGATTTTTTCCATATACCAATATCCTGAAGAGTTTCCCCTGTGTTTCCTTCTAGCATTTTCCAGAATTTTAGGTTTTGCATTCAGGTCTTTGATCCATTTGCATTAACTTCCGCACACAGTGAGAAATGAGGTCTCCAGTTTGGAGGATCTGGTTTCCCAGCATCATCTGAGGAAGAGCCATCTCACCCCAGTTACTATGACTATCATTAGATAATAAGCAAAAACACAACAAAACATATCAAATGCTGCTGAGGATGGGGAGAAGAAGGAGCCCTCACGCACTGTCCTTGTTGTTTACATGTGAGCAGCCCCTCTGGAAAGCAGTATCTAGATTCCTCTAAAAATAGGAAAACTCATGATGCAACTGTCCCCTGAAGTCAGCCTACAGAGAGACACCTGCTTGTCCAACTTACTCTGGCACTATTCATGATAGCCAGGGTATTAAATCTTCCTAGGTGCCCTTCAATAGGTGAGAAAACACATAATTTGCAAACTCAATGGAGTAATATCCAGCCAGAAAGAAGAATGAAGCCCTGTCATTTTATGCCAAATGAATGAAAGTGGAGGACTTCCTGATGAGCACAGGAAGGCAGGCATAAAAAAAAAAAAAAAGTTTCTCATGATTTCTGTCATATGTGGAAACTTAAAAAAAGAGTTTTCCTGTAAGTAGAACATTGATTTCTAGGGGGAGGGAAGAGAGCTGAGGGGTGGTGAAGGCAGACAATGGTAGAAAGGTGGATTCTGCAAGGGCATGATCAATGCACACCACATGAACTTACAGAATATCAAAGAGAGTTCCCTAAACATCTGCCAACTGTTTGTCCAGCATGCTAAAAACAGTCATTGAAACTAAGTCACCAAACTTGACAATTCTCTTTTTAGACTGTTTCCATATATTGAAAGGGATTCCTCTGTATGGCCCCAGTGAGTTAACTTAAAAGGTTGCCAGAGCTACTGATGCTAAAAAGGGGTTAAAAATGAAAAGCAGCAGATGAGCTGAAGTCAGCTTATTTAGATAACACGATGACCTTGGCAGCTAATTTAGGCTATCATTAGGGGTAATGGGGGATCCTCCTAACTGCAGTCAAGCTGACCTCCTATTGACCAATGGTTACTATGATGACTAAAACTTGGCAGTCAAAATGTATCCTGATATGCAAACAAAGACATAAATCCTCCAAATGTAATGGAGAAACTGAATCCCTTTGTCTGAAGTGTATAAAACCACTTGTAAATTTGTGCTTGGGGTACTTGGCATTGACTGCTAAACTGGTCAGCATTGAGTGCCCGAGCAGATGCTTGAATAAACTCGTTCTTTCTGCAGTTGCATACAGCTTGGTGTCCCTCGTGGTCTCTTTGGTGGTGGTTTGCGGCTTGGGCACAACACCTACCCAGCCGTCCGGGCACAACACCTCCTCGAATACACATGTGCCTTCTCTTTCTTTATTTAACAAGTAACTTATTTAACCTAGATAGGAGAGCAAGGGATTCCCAAACAGCCTATACCTTTATCTATATCCACATGAAGAAATGGAAAACAACTCAAATATATGTTGGAATTCGAAGTAGTATAATTAATATCAGGTGAAAATGACACAGAGGAAAAAAAACAATGTATATATAAAAAATAAGGGAAAACATCTGTCATAATCAAGGACACCTCACAAACTGATAAGAAAAGGAAATTTCCAAGAGAAAGGCTGTGGTTATGATTAACTTACTAAAATGTCCAGAGAGAATGAGTGGAGAGAAGGTTCTGTAATTGTGATACATCCCTGTTTTCTGTAGCTCTAGTGCTCAGTATCCAGAATTGTTCCAGATACCAGCACATACATGAAACGATGCAAAACAACACCAGTAACCAGAAGAATGCAAAGTGTGATAAAAATGAGTTTAAAGGAGTTTGTGACCTGATACCTAAAGCACCAGAAAATAAAAAGGTAATCATTTGCAGTTGACCAAAATTAAAATACTTAGGTCTTCAAAAGACCGCAGTTCATGCATTCAATGGCAACGGACACAATGAAAGACAAGAACTGCCAATCGCAAATCTAATGATGGACTCTACCCAGAAAGTGTAAGGAATGCTCAAATTTCCCCATTAAAAAGCAAATGCACATGACCACAACCAAGAACAACATCAACAAAAATATCCAGTTAGAGCTGGGGAAAGTGTGCACAGGCAAGCCACTGCATAGGGTCCGCGGGACACACAGCACAGGGAAAGGCAGGCTGCAGCCCACACGCCTACCAGAATGTCGATTGAAATGCACAAGGTCACAGCAAATGCTGTTGAGGTGCAGGGAACGGGGCTCTGGATGGTGCTGACAGAGAGAGCTCTGGTGCCCAGCTCTGGATTCTGACAGGGAACTCTAGTTCAAAGAGGTGCTGACACAGGGAGGCTAGGCAGAGGATGAGGAGACCTCCCTGTGCATTTCTTTGTAACTGCTCATGAATCTATAATTATTGGAAAACAGATAGTCACCAAAAAATGTCATGGCCTTATATCTTCCAAACCCTAAATGAATGATTTGCCATCTCTCAAATATTTGTCAAAAAATTTAAAGCTTTATGTCGCCCTCTACTGGTAGGAATATGGCAATGATTCCAATAACATTGGAATCTGAGTGCAAATCTGGAATTGGTGTTGGCTTTGGTGAAACAACTTTTGAGAATTGCTAGGGTGAAATGTAAAATATATGTACTTGTTACTAAAACTTGCTTCTTGACAAATAAACTACAGAAACAAAAATTCAATTTTTTTCTGAACAAGCAACCCGAATGATTATCGAGAAGCAACATCTGACTAAATTGTGTTATTTCGGCAGAACGTAAACTTATGCAGCTGCTAAAAGGAAGAATTAATTTTACATCATTTTTCTGAAATTAGTGAATTATGAAACACTAAACTTCAAAAGGAAGATTCCAAAAGTATTATCACACTGTTCAACCTCTGACAGTCCACATTTATAGCTACAGAACTGTAGCATGCACAGTATAATAGACCTTTTTCCAAATATTAATTTGTGTGCTATAAGTTGCTTTAAGCACAATGTCTTCTGTTAGTAGAATCACAAGTAAATTAAACCAAATCCATGGTCTAACTACACAGAGCAGAACCAGCTTGCGACATCTATGACACTGGATGTGTGCCTAGTGGGATTATCAGCTGTGGTTGTAGAGCTGAGTTCCTACCTTTCACATTTTTCCTTTCTAAACTAAACCATTTGTTAATTCATGTGTGTGTAGTTTGAGTTCCTATTCAATAATATCCAGTGTGATCTAAGAGAGCGCTTTGCCATGTGTAACTTCTGTCTCCAGCTTGACCACACAATTCTCTCTATGTCTCAGTACACAAGAGCATATTTTTCTTCTAGAATCTTCCTCCCTTTCATGGATTCAAACATGGCATGCCCCATCCTGTGTGGTGAAGCCAGAATCATTGACATCTACAGAGATCACATGAAGGAAGCAGTGAGCTCACCCTCCTCCCACGTCTCCTTCCTCATCCCCTCTGTCCTCTCCAGGGATCCAGAGCATCAGCAGCCCCAGGAGCTGAGCAGGAGCCTCATTTGGAGAAGCTGAGCTGAAGAGTCCTGGTGAGTAAAGGCCAGGTTAGAGCTGAACTTCGATCTCAGCCTTGCAGGAAGGTCCTCCCCAGGGAGAAAACTGCAAATCCCATGGTGGGTGTTGGGGGTGGAAGGAGCCCAAGGAGGTGTTGACTGTCATTAGATATAATTCTCATAAAATGACTTTTGCAATTGGAAGGAAACCAAGGAGAGTAAGTAGCCTGCAGTAGAGGGCAAAGGATCTGATGGTCAAAGTGAAAATCTTTGGCAAAGATACAAATAGTTCAGTAGGGAGTTGCAGTAAACACCAGAGACATGAGGAGGTAGACAGTGTGTCCAGAGTCACGTCTGGGGAGTGAACAGCCAGCCTGCTTGACTCCCTCCCAGCTCACTAGGGAGGAAAAGTCAATCCAGGTGCACCAGAACTAGCAGAGAACATTTCATCCAGATACACCCACCTGCTTCAGGGACTTCAAGACTTGTTTTGTGGCTCCTATTACCATGTTCCCAAGTACTAAAGATGGTCTATCCCTGGGTTCTTCATTAAATCAAAAAACTAACAGAGGGAATGAAATCTCTCTGACATTCAGAATCAATAATTGATTCTTTTTTCCAATGGTTCTTTGGGAAAGGATCTCCCCACAGGAGTCTTTCCCACCAAGTAGAACCAGGTCCCCTCAGGGTTTCTGCTCCTTCCCTGCTCAGATGGGAATCTGTCTCTCTCCCCTGGAATGTGTGGGGAAGTCACAGCCATGAGTCCCCAGCTCAGGAGGAAACACAGAACATGAGTGGCAAGGATGGCAGCCTCTGCTGTCAGGGCTCAGGTTTCTGGACCTCTGAGTGGCGTCTCCTGGGCCTTCATTTAATCAAGGTTGCCCTAGAGCAGGATGCTGGGCCAGAGCTGCTCACGTTATGTTCCAATGTCACTCCTTAGTTAGTAAGAAAGACCATGATCAGTTCTCAAGTAATCAATTGACAACCTGCTCATGTCCCCTTGAGTCTCATCTCTCCATTACCCCTGTCAAAATGTTTTTGTTTTGATCTCAGAATCCTGCAGCAATTGAAAGAGAAAACTCATGCAGTTCAATGAAATTTTGGTTTATGTTCACTCAATTACATAATAAACAGACAAAGGAATATAACTGCAAACATGATTCTAGACCAAGTTTAATAAGAAACTTGGTGTGGATATGCTCAGGGAGATCCCCATTGTAGGATCTGCTAAACACGGTAGGAGGAGAAAATCAAGTGACCTTGACCTTCACACTGAATCCCATTGCAGCAGTAAGATTGGCTGACAGAACATCTGGGAAAGAGGGGGAGAATTTTACATGTCACTTTTGCCTAGTTGACATTCAATTTACCCTCGTGTGTCCTCCCTCTGTAATTTGGTGTTCTTCCATCTGATATGTGATGCTACACAAGGTTATTCTGGGTCTTACTTCTAAAACTAAAGGCCTTTTAATTGTTGATGCTAATGACGGACTCGGGAAGAAAGGAGCAGAAAACTGACACACAAATAAATGCACACAATTATTAAGGTTGGAACTGGGTTTTAAGACCTATTCTCCAGTGTGTAGAATGAAAAATTAGTGTAACCCTGTTTCATGTTTGAATTGTGTCATCCCCCTAACACGCTGACATTCTCACAGTCAGAAACTCAGAATGTGACATGACATGGCACTAGGAGGGTTGGAGGTGTAGTTAAGGAAATGTCACACTGGAGCATGGGGGACAACTGAAGGCCACTGGTGACATGATAGGAGGACAAAGGGAGCAGGCAGAAGCACACAGGTTGGAGGAGAGCACAGGACCCCTGGGCAGATGCTGTAGTTCAGCTCCTACCAGGCAAGCAGGGCCAGCAGTGCCTGGAAGGGGCAGGCAAGGGGCCATCTTCAACCTGAGAGAGAGCGTGGCCAATGTTGCTTATAGAAGGAAAAGAAAAGAAAGGCAGCATTCCAAATTCCAAATCAGGCTCCTGAGGTTGGCACACCATGCTGTGGTTTGGACCTCAAAATTGAGCAGTGGGTACAGGCAGCCTCTCTGCCCTGGCTACACATAAACAGTGATTATAAGTTGGTGAAAATAACTTCCCCCCATGCCCACGTTGGGAGGGGCCTCTGGTTCTCCAAGGTGACCAGGCCCAAATGAAAGAAAAGGGACTTATGCAGGTGGGTTTCCTTGTGGTTTTATCTCTGTGGCCAGAGGCTGTTTGTTTGGATCCATGAAGCTGCAAGTGCATGTGGGAATCCTGGGAGCTTGGAGGCTGCTGGGCACTGAACCTGTGTGAGTGTGACCAGGGCAGAGTGCTGAGTGCAGAGTTGGCATCGTCACAACAGCACCAGGCTCTGTTCTGAGGACTCTGTAGCCCAGCAGCACTCACCTCCCTGCGTGGTCACGAAGAGACACAGCCCTCTGCTCCTGCCTGGGCCCCAGTGGAGGTCTCTCCAATGTGAGGTGAGAGTGGGTCCTTGGTGAGACCAGAGCTCCATCCTCCCAGGGAGGGGCCTCTCCAAACCCAGATGTCAGGATGGATCCTGAGCCCAGAGGCCCCTGAGTGCAGCAGGCCACCTTCCTAAGTCACAGCCTGTGTCACTCACTGGAGGTTGGATTCATGATATGCCAGGTGTTCTAGGTGCAGGAAGCCAGGGAAAGCTGTGACCCAAACACTGTGAGACACTTGCCTGTTTACATTCTCAGATTTCAGGATTCTTAAGACTGATTGCACCAAAATTTATATTGTGAACATACATGGAAATCTCCAGAAATTCCATGTATTTTACTCTTTTATTCAATTATGACTTACTTTTATTTTATTCTAAGTATCTTCCTGAATTGATTACTCTTCCTATTAGAACTAAATTTACTGTCATTTATATTAAATAAGTAGAAATGAATATATAATATGTCAGCATTTCCACAATGAGAATTCTACTTTAATTGTGCCTGTGCATTCTGCCTACACACAGCAGTGAGTCATGTGAATGTGAACAGGCACAGCAAACATTGTGCTCAGTCTCCCACCCTCTCCTTTCCCTCCCCACACTCCCTAACCCTGATCCAGCTGTTCTGCACTCCTGATTCTCTCTTGTTGTTATTTTAATGTGTGCATCACCATGATGTGTAAATGTGGGTCACTGTTGCCAAGAATGATGCTCAACATCCACACATGTTCATGCTCATGGGATTCAAGTCCCTGGCGAGTCTGGTGCAGGCAGGGCTCAGTTGGGCTCAGCTGCAGGTTGCAGAGCCAGTCTCCAGATTTCACTTCATCGGGGGCCATGGGTAGTGTGCAGTGCTTCCTCATGTCCCAGAATTCTCATGGGAGAATGCAGCCAAGTGCCCAAACCAAACTGGACAGGGAAGTAGTTGACTGAGTCATTGAGAAATACATGTGCACATTATGCTTTGCTAAAGTGTAATAATGCTACCGTATATAACCTGGAGGAGACATGTGGTCCAGGGTGAGGACTGGGGAATCACTTATGAAGTGCTGTAGGCACCTGAGGGCCTCAGCCCCACATCTGGCTTCTGAACATCTTCAAGGGACCCAGGTCCACTAGATTAATGCACTCTTTTGAGGAACACCTCATAATCAGTTGTACCATCCCACACTTGCCCCTCAAAAATGCATATCCATTCAACAATGCAAAATGAATTTAGTTTTTCTCCAGGACTCCCACAGTCTGAACAGTTCCAGAATTGCCCTGAGTCCAATTTCAAAGCCTCATCTGAGACTTAAGGAAAACTCTTCGCTGTGAGACCCAGAAAACATTAAATCCAATATAAAATGGCAGAGAGTAAATATCTCCATTACAAAAAGGAGACAAAGGGGCATAAAAAGAAGGAGTGGGGTCAAAAAAAGACCAAAACTTAGTTGGGTCAATGGTCACCATAACGCTGGGTCCAGCATCTAGGACACATGGTGGAACATGTCCTCTTCAAAGGGCTTGGAAAGTCCAGTGCAGTTCATATGGACACTCCCATTGACTCTTCATGGCCCCTCCCTAGCCTGGATCTCTGAAGTCATCATATTTCCCTGAAACACAGCCCACCTTAAAATTCCTTGGGACTCTATTACAGTTTTGACTTCACTATCAGAGGTTCATGCATCGACTTCAGAGGAGAATCTTCAAGAATTCTGACCCTGCAAAATATTACCTGGCATCCCAGGCCATCATTTGAAAATTTGGCAGAAGCTTCCATGACTCCTTAACTCCAACATCCTGCATTTTTTCAGAAGCACCACCATGTGGATGATGTGCAGCAGTCTCTGAGTGTCTAGGCATCTGAACATGGAGAAAATATTTCCTAGGACCCTGTTTGTGAGCAGGATGCCCCTAGAATCTCTTTCCTTCTAAATCCATGATCCTGTAATGGGTATGGTCTTGCAAATTCCTTAGGTTCCCTCAAGCCATACTTTTTATTATTTCTACGCAAAATACATGGCAACTCTTGTATGAATGTAATCTCTTCAACAACCACATCTTCTTTGGACTCAGTTTTAATGAGAATTGTTCAGCAAAACTGCAAGATTTTGACATGCTTCAATCTGCTTTTTTCACCTGGTTCTCTCACTGAGTCTGTCTATAAGTTGCCAGTAAAATCCTTGCTATAAAATGAATGCAGTACTGCCTTGACATTTCTTCCATCAGATTTCATCTCCTTTAAATTCAGTCTCTCAAAAGTATCAAAACATGGGCAAAATGCAAAAAAACAAAAACAAAAGAAAAATATCTTTTTTTCCAGAATGCATAATGGATGCCCCCTACTCCAAATATCAATGCAGATCACTTTCCTCTCTAAAACCTCATAACCCTAGTCTTTACTGTCCATAGTCCTATTGACTTGAAAGCATTAAACTCCCACCAGAATCATCCACTGAGCTCTGCTTGCAGTGTTCTAAGTTATCTAAAAGATGCACCTTGAAACTTCTTTTAAGTGTCTCCTGAATAGCACTTCTAAATGCTTCTGAACCACTTGGTCAGGTTAGTCACAACACACCTGCTCCCAGTACCAATTTCTGTTTTAGTCAGTGTTTTTTCACTGTGATCAACATATCTGATCAGATCAACATCATGAGTGAAGTGTGTTTGGAGCTAACATATTCAGGACTTTAGTACACATTCACCCAAATCCTTTTTTCGCCTAATTTGAGGCAGAACATTATGGTAGGAGCACGGAGAAGCACTGATCATCTCATGCCCCACATGCCTATAGTGACTCCCAATTAGTCCATACAAACTAGGATACACTAATTAGGTAAAGCTTTTGCAATGAAATCATTTAACATATTGACATTCCTTCATTATCAGATGTGGGGGTTCCCGGGAACCCCAGCCTTGGGCGTGGTCAAGATGGCGCCTGACGCTGAGCCAAAAGCGGCCAGCTATACAGTAAACAACCAGCGAATTCCAATGATTGGCTAGTTAACGATGTGACTAGAGCATGCCCCCTCGTGTACCCATCCTGCGCCTGCAGCTGTCCGCGTTTATCTCGTGTACTCTCCCCTGATTGATTGAAGTGTATATAAGCCTGGTGGGTGGGAAAGCGAGGGAACGGAACGGAACGAATGGAGCGGAAGCGGCGGCGGCGGCAGCAGCAGCAGCAGCAGCAGCAGCAGCAGCTGGAGCGGAGCTGGAAGGAGGGAGTACGCGGGAGTGGAAGAAGCTGGGAAAAGGGAAGCTGGGAGTGCGCAGAAGCTAGGGGTAAGAGAAGCGTAGGAAAGGAACTGTGCACAATAAACTTCCAAAGCTTCAGACATTTGTCGTGTCCCTCTCTGCGGCCAGGGGGGACCCGATAACTGGTGCCGAAACCCGGGAAGATGAAGGCCTTATAAAAGAAAACAAGGTAAGATATTTGAAAGAATTTTTTTTTGTATACAAGTTGAACCGGTTATAAAAAAGTTAAAGGGTGTCAGGATGTGCCATTGGCGGTCCTGGGGACACGCGGAGTGCGGTCTGGTTGAAAGGTATCAGGAGTCCTGACGCGTAGAACGCGGGTTGAAAGGTATTGGGGTCCTGACGCGTGGAACGCGGGTATCGGGACGCGCCATTAGCGGTCCTGACGCGTGGAACGCGGGTTGAGGGGTACCGGGATCCTAACGCGTAGAACGCGGGTTGGGGGGGTATCGGGACACGCCATCAGCGGTCCTGGCGCGTGGAACGCGGTCTAATTAAAGTGAAAGTAGAAACACGTTTGAAGCGGTCCAATTAGGTAGTACGTGAAAAGCCGCTATAAAAATTTTAATGCGCACTTGATAGTTTTCCCTTCAGTAATTTTGTTGCTCCTGGCAGCTAGGCCACTGTTTGTTATTGTAATTACCATAACTAAAGCTATTCAAATTAGTAACAATGGGGTCTGAAACGTCTAAATTCAGAATGCAGTTACCCCTTAGGGAGTTATTGAAAAACCATGGGACACCATTGAAGGAAAAAACAGCTAAAGTATTTCTTGATACTGTGGAAAGGATTTCCCCTTGGTTTTTGGATGAGGGCCTTTTGAATACCCTACAGTGGGAACAGCTGGGGAAAGACCTTCGTATAGCGGATAGGCAAAATCCTTTGCCAGTAGGCACTATGGCTATTTGGTCTCTTATTAAATCCTGTCTGCAAGATAAAAACAAAAAACCTTCACTCATTGAACCTTTAGCTGAGGGAAGACAGGTTTTGGAAGAAATAAAAGAGGAACGTTCATATCTTTCTCAAAATTCAGAAAAAGGAACTAACTCAGATGAGGAATTATCGGAAGGGGAATTATCGGGAGAGGAATTGGAAAAAAGAGTACAAAGATTAAAACTAGATAAAAAGCCCCCTCTAGTGTCCGTGTTGCCTAGTGCACCTCCCATAAATAGGGAACTCCCTCATGAAGCGTCCGGCTTCGGGTTACGCTCAGAATGGAGTCATCTTGGATCTGTAGCGTATCCTGTTTTTGAGGATGCTCAAAATCAAAGATTCCACCAACCCTTAGACTTTAAAATAGTGAAACAGTTAAAAGAAGCAGTTAGCACATATGGTCCTCAGTCAGCTTTTACTATAGCCTTGGTAGATACTTTGACATCATTAAACTTAGTGCCTCAGGACTGGACTAATCTTGCTAGGGCCGCTCTGTCTGGGGGACAGTACCTTATGTGGAAAACATCATGGCAAGAAATATCTGCGGACACCGCCCGCCGAAATGCAGCAGCGGGGAATCCCCAAATCGATAGGGACATGCTTATGGGCGTAGGACCTTATGAAACCCTTCAGGCACAGCTTAATTATCATCCAGCAGTCTATGCGCAAATTGCCGTGGCTGCAACCAAGGCCTGGAAAACATTACAAGGAGCAGGAGATTTGCAGGGCCAGTTGTCAAAGGTAACTCAAGGGAATAATGAGCCCTATGCGGATTTTGTCGATAGGCTAATTCAGACAACATCACGCATCTTTGGAGATGCAGAGCAAGCCATGCCCCTAGTGAAACAGTTGGCTTACGAACAAACTAACAGGTGGTGTAGGGAGGCCATAAGACCATGGAGAAATAAAGACTTGTCCGCCTACTTAAAAGTGTGTAGAGATGTAAATGATACTTCGGAGCAGAGCAGTGCCTTTGTAGCAGCCATAGACAGACAAACCACCTTGCTGTCTGCTGCACTTGCACAAGCCCAGGGGAGGTTCCCTTCAAGAACTAATAAAGAGTCTTTAGGATCATGTTTTGTGTGTGGACAGAAGGGACATCTAAAAGCCACTTGTCCAAATAAAAGGCCACCTTTTGCCCGGGGTGGGAACATCTATACAAAGAATAATCTGGGAACCGGACCTGGGCTATGTCCAAGATGCAGAAGAGGAAGTCATCGGAATAGTGCCTGTCAGCCTATTAGAGATAGGGAGGATAATTTCCTAGGGTCAAATCCTGAACTTCAAAAAAACGGGAGACAGGGCCCTCCCCGGGGCCCGCAACAAATATACGGGGTAATTCAACAAGTTCCCCGACGGTGGTATCCTCCCACAGAGAAGGGGAGCGCAGGGCCACCTCAGGAAGTGCCGGATTGGACATCTGTGCCACCTCCAGACTCATACTAACCCCAGATATGGGGGTGCAGATGATTGATACTGATTGGCATGAAAAAATCCCACAAAATAGTGTAGGACTATTACTAGGTAGAGGTTCCTCAACACTAAAAGGACTTATAGTACACCCAGGGGTTATTGATCCTGATTTCACTGGACAAATAAAAGCCTTGGTCTCTTCACCAAAAGGAATTACGGTCATCTCTCCAGGGGATCGCATTGCACAAATGCTTATATTGCCCAGTCGACATTCCTTGTGGCCCAGTGAAAATACAAATAAAAGACAAGGAGGTTTTGGATCAACAGGAACCACTTTAATAAACCTTACTATGGATATGGAACAGAGGCCCCTCCTGAAATTAAAAGTGGGAAATATGGAATTTACAGGTTTATTAGATACGGGAGCAGACAAAAGTATTATCAGTGCAATGGTCTGGCCAAAGCACTGGCCATTGATCACAGCAGCTCAGAGCTTGAGAGGCTTAGGAGTAGCAGAGAGCCCCAATCAAAGTGCTTCCTCATTATCGTGGAAAGATACAGAGGGACACACAGGAATATTTCAGCCATATGTCTGTAATGTTCCTATTAGCCTATGGGGACGAGACGTCCTGAAGCAAATGGATATGAAACTCACCACTGACCAGATTTACCAAGGGACTCCTGTAAGAAATATGTTACAAAATATGAATTATGATGATAAAAAAGGATTAGGAAGACATAGCCAAGGATCTACCCAACCACTGCCTTTACTTCCACCAAAAAATGATTCTCATGGATTGGGTTTTTCCTAGGGGCCACTGATAAACCATCAATCCCTATAATATGGAAAGATGATAAGCCTCGCTGGATTCCACAGTGGCCCCTAACAAAAGAAAAGCTAGAGGCAGCTCATAAGTTAGTACAAGAGCAGGTACAAGCAGGTCATTTACAACATTCTACCTCTCCTTGGAATACTCCAATATTCTTAACAAAGAAAAAATCAGGAAAATGGAGGTTATTACATGATTTAAGAGCCATAGACGAACAAATGTACCCTATGGGACCCGTCCAATGTGGACTCCCTCTTGTTACTGCACTACCAAAAAATTGGCCTACTATTATTCTGGATTTAAAAGATTGCTTTTTCTCTATACCCTTACACAAAAATGATTGTTGGAGATTTGCCTTTACTTTGCCCTCTCTTAATCACACTCAGCCTGACCAGAGATTCGAATGGACTGTGTTGCCTCAAGGTATGGCTAACAGTCCTACTATATGTCAAATATACGTAGATAAAGCGTTAACAACTACTAGACAAAAGTTTAAGAGATTGTTGATTTATCACTATATGGACGACATACTTATTTGCCATCCAGAAAAAGAAGTTTTGTTAGAAGCATTACAATTTATAACTCAAGCATTAGAAAAAAGAGGACTAACGATAGCCCCTGAAAAATTACAATTAGAGGAGATCCAAGAATATCTGGATACAAGGCTCACTGCTACTACAGTCAGACCAATAAGGTTGACCATCAGGACAGATCAATTGAATACCTTGAACGATTTTCAGAAACTCTTAGGTGACATTAACTGGATCAGATCCTATTTAAAATTATCCACAGGGGAATTAAAACCTTTATTCGATATATTAAAAGGTAATCCTGACTTGAATTCCCCTAGGAAACTTACTCCCGAAGCACGGATATCCTTACAGCTAGTAGAGAATAGACTTCAGCAGTGTTACGTTGATCGTTGTGATCCTACTCAACCATTAAGTTTAATCATAATTTCGGAGAAACATACCCCTTTTGGCATAGTTTGGCAAGGAGGACCTCTGCAAAGTGTAAATCTCCCTAGCTCTCCAGCTAAAACATTGCAATCATATCCCCAAGCTATTGCTCAGGTAATATTCAAGGGAATAGAATCTTGCATTACTGTTTTTGGAATCCATCCGTCTATTATTATAACTCCTTATTCCACTCAGCAAATTAAATGGCTAATTAATAATGATGATGATTGGTCAGTATTATATTGTTCCACTTCAGCTCAGTTCGATAACCATTATCCCCAACATCCCTGGATTCAATTCTGTAAAAATACTCCCATAATTTTTCCAAAAGTGACTAGTGTCCAGCCTCTTAAAGACTGTGTAACCATTTTTACTGATGGCTCCAAAAATGGAGTAGGTGCAGTACTTATCGGTAAACAACTTCACACCATAATAGTTCCACCCAACTCCGCACAGGTTACTGAACTTGCAGCTGTAATATTAGCCTTTAAATTAGCAGATAATCAGCCATTCAATCTTCTATCTGATAGCTTATATATCGTTAACGCTTTACAGGTTCTTGAAACGGTACCCCATATTTCTTCCATGTCCACGGTAGCTTCTTATTTTACAATGCTACAAAACCTTATCCTGCAGCGTAAACATCTATTCTATGTAGGACATATTAGAGCTCATTCTAATTTACCAGGACCTTTGGCCAATGCTAATGACTTGGTAGATATGGCCACCAAATCAATTTTTGTTTTTTCCATAGAGGAACAGGCAAAACTCTTTCATGAAAAATTTCATGTAAATTCCACTACTTTGAGCAGAAAATTTTCTATATCTAAATGTATGGCTCGACAAATAGTAAAAAATTGTCAACATTGTGCTCCTTTAATCCCAGTACAATCCTTTGGAGTTAACCCCAGGGGACTGCTGCCTGGTCATATTTGGCAGATGGATGTAACCCATATTTCTGAATTTGGTACTGTTAAGTATGTACATGTGTCAGTAGACACTGCTTCAGGGGTCATTATGGCTTCTGCTCATTCTGGAGAAAAGGTGAAAGATGTCATTCAACACTGCCTACAAGCATTTGCTGGCTGGGGCATACCTAAAGTTATTAAAACAGATAATGGTCCTGCTTATACTTCCAAAAGCTTCCGGTTGTTTTTACAAACATTTAACATCCAATCAGTCACTGGCATCCCCTATAATCCTCAGGGACAGGGCATTGTGGAAAGAGCACATCTTACTTTAAAAAATTGTCTAAATAAACAAAAAGGGGGAATAGGAGCCTCCTACAAGTCTCCTAAAGATAAACTTAATTTAGTTCTTTTCATTCTAAATTTCTTAACTCTGGATAGGGACGGCCATTCTGCAGCTGATCGACATTATAATCCCCATAATACTCCTCAAGTATGGGCAAAATGGAAAGATATCCTGACAGGTTGTTGGAAAGGACCGGATCCAGTCCTTCGTTGGGTCCGAGGGTCTGTTTGTATTTTCCCACAGGATCAACAGACTCCAGTCTGGATTCCAGAAAGGCTAATCAGAGTTTTACAGCATGCAAATGATGCTGCTCCTCCTCACAATGGCGAGTCTGAGCCTTCCTCCAATAACAAAAACTCAGACGGAAAGGCAAACCCGGAACCTATGGTCCATTGTTAGCCTGGCCATATTTTTCATTTCTGACTAACATATTTTTTATCCTTCCTTTTCTTGCTTTTCACCAATTTCTCTACAAGTCTGTCAATTCTACTGATGATTTTTCAGATCGTGCTGTTTTTGGTGACAAGGATATTTCTAGCCTTTCTTTGCTTTAACAGAAGGAATTTCTGTACTTTGCTGTTGGAATCATACTACAAATCAGACCCAGAGTAGAGCAACTCGTTCTGCTGACCCTAGCTGTGATATTGCTTTTCCTCCTACGTCAGCTTGTGTATTTCCTCCCTTTTATGTTTCTACCAACTAACATTTCTAATAACACCTCTTAACTGTTCACTAACCGTGTGCTATCTTTCATAATGCTGGAACGGTTCTTTTGTCACCTGTGCAATTTGCACATTTCTATCTTCCTACCAGTCCTAGTTTCTGTTGCAGATATAGAATTGCCAGTGCTATTATCAAGAAACAGAAGAGGCTTTGACATTGCAACAGCCGTGATCACTGCCACCACAGTCCTTGCAGTAGCAGCATTGACACAACCATAACAACGATCATTCGGCCGAGAATGCAGCTGCAGCCTTACAGACCATAGAGACTCTATCAGAGAATGGACTCTATAAGAACAAGTGGATACCTTGCAAGAACTTTTGGGACTGGGATGCGTTTATTCCCTGAGAGCTGCTTTGTGTTACCCGTATTGTAACTCCATTGGGACGTATATTGTTTCTGTATTTAATATGGCTACATGGTTCTTCTTCTGTTTATAGATTTGTCAAACAGTGGGCAAGCTTAGGAGCTATGGTGGTACTCCTCTGCCTTGGCCTTCTTCTCTTCATTCGTTTTGGCATGCATCTGCAAGCTAGCCAATAGAGAGATCAAATTATCTTTCATCAGGCCATGACCGCCCTAAAGGCCGACAGCCCCCCATTAGTATGGCTCTTGATGCTGGATCGGTAGTCAAAGACGGGTAATGAAGGAGGTGGCTGTGTACCGACCTAAGACAGGAGCTGCAGCATGCTCTGCAGGCTCTGATGACGGGTAAGGACATATGCTGACCACTCAGCCTAAGACAGACACGGTCCCGAGCCTTAGTTTAATATTAAAGAAGGGGGATCTGTGGGGGTTCCCGGGACCCCCAGCCTTGGGCGTGGTCAAGATGGCGCCTGACGCTGAGCCAAAAGCGGCCAGCTATACAGTAAACAACCAGCGAATTCCAATGATTGGCTAGTTAATGATGTGACTAGAGCATGCCCCCTCGTGTACCCATCCTGCGCCTGCAGCTGTCCGCGTTTATCTCATGTACTCTCCCCTGATTGATTGAAGTGTATATAAGCCTGGTGGGTGGGAGAGCGAGGGAACGGAACGGAACGAACGGAGTGGAAGCGGCGGCGGCGGCAGCAGCAGCAGCAGCAGCAGCAGCGGCTGGAGCGGAGCTGGAAGGAGGGAGTACGCGGGAGTGGAAGAAGCTGGGAAAAGGGAAGCTGGGAGTGCGCAGAAGCTAGGGGTAAGAGAAGCGTAGGAAAGGAACTGTGCACAATAAACTTCCAAAGCTTCAGACATTTGTCGTGTCCCTCTCTGCGGCCAGGGGGGACTCGATAATCAGAGGAGCTTTGGGGGGACACCTCATGTCCAAACTGTAAAACACTTCTACTGAGACAGAAAAATACAGAAGTTTGGCATAAACATTGATGAACCATTGGGAAAAAAGGCTTCAAAGTAAATTGCTGTATCCAGAGAATGTCCTCTTAGCTATTCATAGACACATTTTATTTTGGATGGGAATAAACAAGAGAACCTTAGAACAATTAATAATATAATAATTTTAATTTTTGCAACCATTATAAACACATACTATTTTTAATTGTAATATATGCATGCATTGTATAGATAGATACCACCTAATGAATGATCTTATTTAGAAGTGTATACATGCTTACGATGGTAGGTACAGTCAACAATCTAATAAATAAATATGTGTCTATATATGTTGCTTATATATATATGCACATGTTCTCATATAAATTAGGTTAAATTTACTACTTTTATTCAACATTTATGTGGCTTCAATATTTTCTTTTACTTCTTTTTATATTCAGGAATTAATTGCTAAATATTTATATTTATTCCATCAATTTTAATAAAATGTATATAAACATATAAGGTGGATTTGTAAGCATGGTGTGGTCAGGTTTGAGAATTAGTGAGCGTATACAACCTCTCACAACTTGGCACTTTAGAACAGGAAGCCTTTATCTTTCATGTTCATGGCTGGTTACCATAGCCATAGTTTGGTGCCTTCAGGACTCAGTAGGCTGGCTCTGCTGCAGGGCACAAGCTTGCACTCAGCTGTGGACTGTGTCTGTCCTGAGCACAAGCCTGAAGGGCTGTGACCACAGGGCAACACATTTTCAAGGGCAGGTGAGGACTGAATGCTGTCCCCCACCAACTGCAGGACAGAATTAACTCCAGGAGTCCCTCACAGGTGCATGGTATGTCACCTCATCTTTTCACTCTGATTACTGTTAAAGTTTCCCAAAACTGTCCACTGCATTTAATTATCAAAGTATTTGATTATTCCATGGATGCAAAGTTTTAATCTTCAAACAATTATTTTAAAATGTATTCAAATATAATTCTCATTTATTAAAAAGTATAATTTTGGTGATTCAACTTTAGCCTTAAAAGAAAAAAAATTCTCTTAAAAACGCTTAATGGAAAACTAAAATATTTGTGGGTTAATTAGATGTCTACTAAAACATACTTCTTAAATCTTTGCACCTCTGTCCCATGGTAAAGGTGCTGATTGTCACCCAGTAGGTGTCAGGAGCTGCTGCTATTTCACGTGCTCTCAGTGATGCAGAGGAAGCTGCTGGATTCTGCACAATGTTGAGTACTGAGGTTCATTCATGTTAAGGAAAAATTACAGTTCTTGCATGGTGAGGTCCATCCATTACTAAATGAGAAGGGGCATGATCAGGTCTGTATTTTTGGAGTCAAGCAGGAGCAAACAATTTAGGGCTCAGAGTGGCCTCTTGGGTCCATTCCACCAAAACCTCTCAATAACCTTCAAAGCATAGGTGCCTCTGAGAAGTGTTCTCAGCAAGTGGAAGCAGCAGGAAGAGTAGCTGGGGCAGCCGAGTCTCATACTTCTGCTTCCATGGGAGGTTTATGTCATGGCCTTCATCACTGTGGGAGGGGATCTGCTATACTGTAGACAGAAATAAGTGGCCATTACTTCAGGCTCCAGACTGCTGATATTCAGAGTGAAATCTGTTCCATATCCACTGCCACTGAACCTGGATGGGACCCCAGTGTGTAAGCTGGTTGCAGCATAGATGAGGAGCTTAGGAGCTTGACCTGGTTTCTACTGATACCAGGCCAAAGCGTTGTAAATATTCTCACTTGCCCTGCAGGTGATGGTGACTCTGTCTCCTCGAGATACAGACAGAAGGATGGAGTCTGGGTCATCTGGATGTCACATCTGACACCTGATATTGGAAACACAAACACAAATATACTCACTTTTAATAATGACATGAGATACTTTTCTGGAAGGACGAGTACATGCCCAGTGTTGTCCCTCCTTACCCGGGAGGCAGAACAGTAGGAGCCCCAGGAGCTGAGCAGGGACCCTCATGTCCATGTTGTGTCCTGACTGGGACTGAGTCCTGCACAGGGTGTGAGCAGCCTATTAAAATGTCCTCAGGGCAGTGGGCTGTGCTCTGGGCACATGCAACTCACCAGGGCTGGACAGGGTGCACAGCTATAGGGCTGGCTCCCCTCAGTCACTCAGCATGTCCAAGTGTCCCCAGGTATACCAGGACAGACCAGAGCAACATAGGTTTGCCTTTTAGAGTTTGTTTCTCTCTCATGACATTTTGGTACAAAGGATATTTTCAGGAAAATTGTCAAATCCTGAAGCAGACATAAGGTCTAGATTAAGCAATATATTTCACACCTGATATTAGGATTATGTAGGGCAACGTTCTTGTATAGAATACATAGTTAAGTGTTACAGGGGAGGCCATCAGACCATTAATATTCTCTCACATGTATCCTGTAAGGGGGATAACATGTGTTTCATTTGAAATTACATGGAGGAGAAATAATGTTTTAAATAAAACACAGGTAATGGAAGAATGTTAGATTCAGTCATAAGTACTTGGGAAGACTCTGAACAGGGCTACTTTTATGATATCTGGCAAGGAATTTCAGAAGCACAAAGATGATACCGATTCCTCCCTGTGGGTGCCACTTGGAGACACCCCGTTGTGCAAACCTGGACGTCTTTCATACCCAGGGACTCAGCAGTCCTGGTTGGGACCCCATATCTGCCCCCTTGGCTGACACATCATGGTATTTCCCATGGCCCATCAGCATGAGGGTGACTAGTGGAGTCAGGCCTGATGACTTCACGATCACCTGCTCCTGCTCCAGCTCTAGAAGCCTGTGCTAGCACAACATGAGCCCTGGGGGAGTCCAGGACCCTGAGATCCATTCTCTCCAAGAAAGCAGACAGGAGCCCACCCAGGACTGCTGTGGGCCACACCCTGCCACCTGCTCCTGCAGAGGCTCTGAGCAGCCTGGTTCCCCCAGCCTCTCCAGGAGGAACACAGGGCGAATATCTCCACCCTTGTCACAAGCTCAAAATTGTGCCCAGAGCTGCCCATCCCCTTTCCTCTCTATGTGTCATTTCTGAGCTGCTGGCATGTGACCTACTCTGTGCTCCTGCCCTGTGTGGAAGAGGCTCCTGTCCTTACCATGCACAGCAGGACAGAGCAGGTGCTCAGTAACCCAGACCCTGAGAATGACAGTGACTTCAGACCAGGTTTCGTGACAACCTGGGTTGACAGCTGTGGGAACCCAGTCCCTGTGTTGGCACTCAGAGCAGACTTTCAGGCACTGCACCAGCTGGAGAGGCTGGAGTTCACTCAACCAGGGCTGAGCTCTGGCTGGCTCTGTCTGAGGGTTGGGGGCTCTGGGCCTGGGCTGTGAGGAAGCAGCTCTCCTGGACAGTGGGGCTGAGGGTCTGGGGAAGCAGAGGAGCTGTGCATGAGCTGACAGTCAGGGGTCCAGGGAAGGAAGTTCCTCTATAGCCCTAGGTACAGAGGGAAGCCGAGTGCCCAAAGGCTCTGTGAGGGTCAGATTCCAGGAGCTCACATGGGGTCTGGTTCTGTGGGGCACTGAGCTTAGCACTGTGATCACTGACCTGGGGGTAAAGTCACAAGTAAGGTGAGCAAAGCTTCATCTCTGAGTCTTGTCCCAGCAGATCTATTCCTTTAGAAAGGTAAGGAACAGCAGCCAGGCACAGTGGCACACACCTGTAATCCACTGGCTCAGATGGTGGAGGCAGCAGGATCAGGAGTAGAAAGCCAACCTCAGCAAAAGCAGAATGCTAAGCAACGCAGCAAGACCCAGGTCTAAATAAAATCTTTACTAGTCCAACAGGGAGGAATGAAGAGTGCGGGTCTTTCCTCCCCTCACACTTGCTTTCCTGCAACCCCAGTCTCACTGATGTGGATCTGTGTTCTTACAAGACCCGCCTTCCAGGGACCTTGAACAGCTCTGCAGGCTCTGGGTCTGGGGTGCTGGAGGGAAGGCTGTTGAACAGAGCCCAGGATCAGCCCCCTGTTCCTGAGTCTGGAGCCCTGAGTCTCCTGCAGATGAGCACCACCTCGCAGCATTGCCTCGCTGGGGGGCTCCAGGTACACTCAGGACTACCTGAGCCCCTGTGTGGTGGGCAGTGACCCACCCATTGCTTGGCACTCTGGGGACAGCCTGAGGGCAGCTCTGGAATTGGTGCTTCTCATCTGTCCCCTCCTTCCCTCCTCCACGTGACACTCCAGTGTCTGCTCCTCATCACAGTGGCTTCCTGCAGCAGGCTCTGTCCCCTCATGCTCTGTCACGGGGACAGCTCAGCCTCACTGCACACAGGGCTGCAGAATCTTCAGAGCAGTGAGCCTGTCCTCTCGCATATCCTGACCCTCTGCTGACCCTGAGTTATGAGTCCAGTGCATGAGCCCACAATGTGCGACCAAGGCAAAGGACATGTAGCAGATTATTACCAAAGAAAAGGGAAAGTGTTGTAACAGCTAACCTCAGGATGGGATTGGATGGCACCTCCCCAGCCAACCAGCTGCTAACCCCTCTGGAAATTCCCAATTCACAGCACAAGGAGTTCCTCATCATTACCTGCTGGCCTACTCCTTTCCTGATTTAGGAAACTTATGCAGGGAAGAAAAAGAGGGTGGGGGTCTATAAAAAAGCAAGATACCCCTACTCCCAGAATCACCAACTCTGGGTCCTGGCTTCTCTCCAGAGATATCTGCTCTCTCTCTTCTGGCTCCTAAATAAATCTTACTTTCTATTCTTCCCTCATTGTTTCCTTGTGTTTAGTCTTCACCCCAGTTGTTTAGTCTTCTACATGGGAGGTGGGACCCAAAGACATGTTCCTGATTTCCAAGACAGGTATCAAGGGGAGGACCCTATGTTACAGTGTGGTCAAGAGAGATCACAAAAGTATATAGAAAATATCCAGGCACTTGCCTGTGGGGAGACTTGGCCCACTGTGCACAGAGCCCCAGGGGCCATGAGCCTGGGCACTGGACACAGCTCCCAAGCTTCAGGGCTCCTCATGGGACAGGACCACTGCTGCTTTCCCCCTGCTTCTGATCTCAGACCCCTAGACTTTGTGAGTTATTCCCACCATCTAGTGACAGGTTTGTGGCACTGCAACTTGTGGGATTTGGGATCTGGGGACCCAAAGCTTTGACAGTGAATTCCTCCTCCCACATTCATGATATCGGTCCTGCTCTATCTGTCACTAGGCCAGATTCTCTAGGAAACTCAAGGGATCCCTCTCCTCACTAGGTTGTTCAGTCAGCTAGTTAAGTAAAGAAAGCTAACATTTCCGCAGGGATTCAGAAAACATACTGGTCTCATGGCAGCTGAGATCCAGGGCTGTAACCCACAGGAGATGCCAGAGCTGGGGTATTTGCCAGAGAAGAGAAGGGGCCTGCAGGACCCTGCAGGGTGCATTGGTATGTGTGAGTGAGGCTGGGGCTCCTGGTCTAGAGCTGCCAACACAGCCTGGTGCTTGCCATTCAAAACTCTTCCAGAGCTGCTGAGGGTCTCCCTTGGCTCCCATGAAGAGCTTCCGTGGTCAGCACTTGGGCCAGGAGAGCAGAGGCAACTGAGGAGCGGTACATAAGTTTCCAGAGGTGTCTCAGCTCCAGCCTTCACTGCCACTCTGCAACCTTCCTCCCAGCCTCTGCAGGGTGCTGAAGAAGGGGTGGGACCTGCCCCTGCAGCCCCATTCGCACCCAGCTTCCCACATTGCATCTGCCCTTGAAGGAGTCCCAGACCACCAGATGCACACGTGACAGCTGACCACCTCTAAGGGACAGGTGAGTTGTCTCTTTATCTAAACAATGAACTTGGAGGTGGACCTGGAGGATGACGAAGGTGGGGCCGGCAAGTCAGGGGGTCAGTAGCTGGGTTCTGCCTGAGGTCCTGTCTCTGCACAGCATGTGCTCAGCACAGCCCAGAGGAGATGACAAGTGATGTGGCATGAACAGCGGGAAACTGATGAGGCCACCTCAGGAATTGGTAAGGCCACACCCATCTCAGCCTCAAGGTGGAAACTTTAGCTTTCTTCTAGAAGAGACCCTGGGTCACCCTGGTTACACAGAGGCTCCTAGGAAGTAGTTTCCCTGTGCTCAGCCACCTAGGCACTCAGAGGTTGGGTTATATGTGGTCCCAGGAGGCTGGGTTACTGTCCAAGATGGCAGCAGATATTTGCATCCACCACATGGTGCTGGTTCCACAGGAATGCAGGATGCTGGATTTAGGGGACATGAGGCTTCCACTGAGATTTCAAAGGAAAGCCTTGATGGCCAGATAGGGTGTAATGGGGTTGAAAACCTTCAGGCAACCCTTGAGAAGACAACATGTGAAGATGTGAGAGTGAAGATGAAGTCACAGTGCAGACTCAGAGGCTGAGAGATACTGATAGCATGGACCGTATGCTGTGGAAAACTGTGGATTCCAGCAGAGACAAGTGAATTGATGGGTCCTCAGGGCTGGACAAGCAAGTCCATAGGACCAGAGCCCTGTGTAAACCCTTTGGACAGAAGATCACAATGCCACGTTCCACAGATGCAGGATATGGAACTGCAGGATGTCTTTGCCCCAGATGGATTTTATAGTCTTGCTTAGGCCCATCTCTACATTCTATGGTCCTGTTTCTCTCATTTGAAATGAGAATGCTGGAATTCTGCCCTTGGATAATGGACACATGTAACTTATTTTGAACTTTCACAGGGGCTCACCACCAAGCGTTTGCCCTGGGGCTCAGATGAGACTTTGAACTTGGACTCATGGACAATGCAGAAGTTGTTAAATCTATTGGACTCTTGAAGATGGACTAGATGCATTCTGCTTTGTGGTATGAGCTATTGGAGGTCTCAAGTAGAAGGTTGTGGTTTGGATGTGAGGTGTCCCTCCTCAAACCTTCTGCTAATCCACAAATATTCAGAGAAGAATACTCAGATTACAAGAGCTGTAACACGTCCAGTCCATCTTTGTTTGAATGGACTGATGCAGTCATAACTGTGGCAGGTGGTGCTCGTCTGGAGGAGTTGGGTCACTGGAGGTGCATCCTGGAAGAGATGTCCTCGCTGTGACCTCTTCCTGTTTTTTTCTTCTCTTTTTTCCTTGGTTCTTCCTGGTGTCATGTCCTAAGCTGCTTCTCTCTGCCATGTCCTCCCCATGATGCTCTGCCTCCCCTTGGGCCCAGAGCTATGGAGCCAGCTGACCATGGACTGATCCTCTGAAACCATGAGACAAAAACAAAACTTTCCTTCTCTAGGTTGTGCATGTCTGCTCTTTGGTCACAGGGATGAAGTTCTGACTGAAACATGTACTTTGACCCATTCGTATGTATGAGTGTGTTATCTTTCCTCATATTTGTGAAACTTCCAATCTATTTGTGCTCTTAATTTGTAATTTCATACCATTGTCATCAGAGGAGATAATATGCAGGTTCTACGTTCTGAATTTTTGTAAATTTATTGACATTTGTTTTGTGCCTTAACATATGCAGGATGTTGGAGACATTGCATGTGCACCTGAGCAATCATGTCACATGCCATTGTGGAAGAAATCCTCTCTCCATGTCCGTTAGGGGGATGGCATTGCCGCAGTTCTCTGTTTCCTGACTTGTCCTCTGACTGGTTGTCCCATGGATGAATCATAGTACAATAGTGAAGTCCCCTCTGCTTCTGTATTCTGGTCTATTTGTCCTTCACATCTGTCCCTGTTTCTGAATGTGTTTTGGAGTCTTGCTGTTTGCAGCACTTGTTTGGAGCTGCTCTATTGTCTTGGTGAACTGACCCAGTGTCATTATGTAGTTTCCTCCTTTATCTCTTTAAGCAATTTGACAAAATTATGTATGTCTGATAGTAGCATGCCTATTCCTTGTCCTGTTCTCGCTGTCTGCTGTGAACTTTCTGATGTTCTGACCTTCAAGCTCTGCCTGTTCTAAGACCTAAGGCAAGAGTATTGGACACAACATGGACACAGACAGTATCATTCCTTGTTGCCAATCTACATATTTTGAAGGGATCTTCATCTATCCACATTCAGCATGATTACAGAGAGGGAAGATCTTCCTTCTGCCACTCTTCTTTGCTTTCTCTCTGCCTCCTGTCTTTGTGTTCCCTCCATGTCCTCCATTAAAATCATTTTTCTCTTTAGGTGATTTTTGGGGTAAAATATTTTGATTCCTTTCCCATTTCTTTTTTTTTCTCTGTGCATATAGTAACTTTTTTATTTTTTGTTTCGGTTAATTTGGGTTTGAAATATAAATACACTACGTTTACAACACCTTAACATAAGCTGGTAATAATTTGACTTCAAACTTATTAAAACACTACCCTGTCTTACACCTCAGCACTCCTGGATCTTGCTAATGTCATGATTTACAAGTTTTTGCTGCGCATACATCAACATGAAGTGATGATGACCGTTAATACATATTTCTTAAAAAATTTGGTGGAAAATAAAGACTAGAGGTATAATGAAAATTACACTGATGATTGAAAAAAAATACTCTTGTGTTTCTTGTGACAGAACTCTGTATTATTGCATGGCTTCTAGTTACTCTTCAGCCTACTTCAATTAAACTTAGAACACTTCTTTTCCTGAGAAATGCCCCTTCCGCTCGTGCCACATCATGGCTTTTGTACTGGTAGGACCTTGATATGTGGTGACTGAGCTGGGGCCATGGCACCCAAGGTCCAGAGCCCTCAACTGCAGCCTCTTCCTCTCACAGACACATCTGTTGAGTGACTCCTATACCAGCAGCACATGTGGCAGCTGGGCCGCTGGAGCAGGGAGGTGTTTGTTCAGAGCTGAATCACTGTGCGAGGAAGCCATGCACTTTGCCTGCAGTAAGAGACTCCAGCATCTTCAGCCTCCACTCTGCTGATTTTCAATGTGAAATCTGTTCCTGTCCCTTTGCCAGGAAACCTGTCTGGGACCCCAGAGGGCAGTTAGGAAATATGATAGATCGGGCACCATGGAGAATGGCCTGGATTCTGTGGAAACCTACTCAAATAGGTGTTTCCATCACTGTGAACTGGACATTCAGGAGATGGAGGCTGGCTGTCCAGGGGTAACAGGCTGGGAGAGGGGAGTCTGGATTATCACGGTATGTCCACTTGACCCTGAAATCATGATAGAAATAAAAGTTTATGCATAATGTTGTGAAACATATTCAAGAGTTCTCTTTTGTTCCTTTCACAACTTAATTACTTGAGTGTGCATGTGTATGAGATTTGGGCTTCTATCTGAAAATATGCAAACTTACATTAGGGTTTTTCTATGAAAAATGTCTGTGGAGAAGTTGAACATATGAATCCCCTTTTTCTATGTCTCAGTCTGCACCGGTACAGAGATCGATTTTTTCCTTAAAAACTTCCTCCCTTTCATAGATCCAAACAACTCATGCTGCAACCTGTAGGGCAAATCCTGAACTTAGACAGAAAGATAATGTGCCAACTTATCAATGTTACATCTCGGTTTTAAGAACTAGTGTAATGGATGTCAAGTGAACATTAAGCTTTACCCAGTTTCATGGTTTTATTGTGATTTCCCCTTAACATGCTGACATTCTAGCACTCAGTACCTGGGAATGTGACTTGACATGACAACAGGACTGTTGGAGGTTGCGGTTAAGGAAAGGTCACACTGGAGATTGGGGGACAACTGAAGGCCAGTGTTGACATGATAGGAGGACAAAGGGCCCAGGCACAAGGACACGGGGAGGAGGGGAGCACAGGACCCCTGGGCACACACTAGAGTTCAGCTCCTACCAGGCAAGCAGGACCTGGGCCAGAAGAGACTGAAAGGGGCAGGGAAGAGGCCCATGTTCATCCTCAGAGAGAGCATGGCCTGGTGCACCTTGACCTCAGACTTCCACCTCCAGAGCTGGGAAGTAAACGCCTCTGATTCCGGCGAGGTGTTCGGGGTGCTAAGCATCCGTGGGAAACCCTTGTGCCCATTCTCTAATGTGGAAACCTAAATTGTGAGAAAACTCGGAACAGGAAGATATCTGTAGGATTCCATCTGTAATAAATCAGGTTTAGAAAAGTTGCCTTACAAAGTATTCTTTAATAGAATAAAGTTTCAGAGAACACTGTTATTTATTATTTGAAATGAACAAAAATCTTTAAAAGACTACATTCTATTTGGTTATTTTATCTTAGAAATTATTGACATAAGGAAATATCAGAAATACTTTGTTGATCACTAACATTTTCTAACATTGCCCATAGAACGTAAAGAGACGACAGCATTCCTAACTCCAAGGCCGACGCTCAGGCTCCTGTGATGAGCATACCATGCTGTTTGGACATCAAATCCAAGATCTGGAAACAGGTGGTCTCTCTACTCTGGACACATATAAACAGTCCTTGTGAGGTAGGTGAGACTACCGTCCCCTGTGCCCAGGTGGGGAGAGGCCTGTCTGTCTCGAGGGGCACCAGGCTCAGCTGAGGGGGGCTTACGAAGGTGGGTTTCATTATGTTTTTGGATCCTTGAAGCTGCAAGTGCATGTGGGACTCCAGGAGCTGGGAGGCTGCTGGGCACTGAACCTGTGTGAGGGTGACCAGGGCAGAGTGCTGAGTGCAGAGTTGGCCCTGTCACACCAGCACCAGGCTCTGTTCTGAGGACTCTGCAGCCCAGCAGCACTCACCTCCCTGTGAGGCCAGGAAGAGA